>NC_045735.1:22202994-22502994 GCF_008692095.1 Etheostoma spectabile | reverse complement strand
GTTCACCGTGGTGTCTGCAGTTGCTCTCGATGAGAACAACAGATGATTCATCCGCTTGCAAACATGACCCCAAACCAACCCAATTGTCACTTATTTGTCAGTCAAATCCTCCAAACCAGTGCAGCATAAAGGTCAGCATGTGATCGCTTGGTATTCATTTTGGATTCTACTGATGACAGGAAAGCAGCTTAGACCAAGCTTCTTTCCATGGAAATAAGCAGATGGTGGTTATCTCAATTCCTAAATCCGCCATCAGCTGCTATGTGTCTCCATTTTTTTGTTCTTTTTTAATGCTATTGCTGCCATATCCGGGAGGTTATTCCACCTTTTCCGTGTGCTAAGAATACTTTATGGACGGGTTGTTGTGCCTGGACCCTCCCCCACTCAATCCTCCGGTCTCTAATTGCCCCACACCGCAGCTCGGCAGCCCCTTCCAAACATAATAACAGCATAGCCGCCCTAGGGGCATCCTGCCATCCAGAGCTGTCTTTCGTCTTCCTTTTGTTATCTCTCCTAGATTGAATGTTGGCTCTTTTGTGATTGCCCAGTTTCCCCCCCTCATCATTACCGCTGATCATATTTCTTAAGCTAAATAAAGAACACACAATGCATACACATGGATGCATACTTTGGACTGTCTTCACTCACTGCACATTTTACAGCTTTATCTCTGACACTCGGTGAAACCTGTCTTCTCCAGGATATCTGCTCTGTCAGTGAGTGGCAGTGTTGATTTGATGTAAATTTATTCATAGTATGAACATTTCTGGCGTGACAAGTTTCCCCTTGGACGATAACCCTTTCCATGTGACCACCACCCTGCTCCCAGGATGTTGTGTATATGCAAGCTGTAACCCCCCCCCCCCCCCCCCTACTGTGGTTCCATTCAAGTGTAAGTGCTCCTGCAGCTCCTGCTCCTGTCTGAAAAGAAGCTCGCCGTACAAAGAGACCCACTGTCTCAGCATGTAGCATGGCACACTGGCACCAGCCCTGCAGTCTTGCCTACTGTTCAGCTGTTACATGTGGCGAAGGGATCTTTATCTAGCTACTGACAAGCATCCAGTCCAACCAATGAGGAAAAAGGTACCTCAATGTCTGGGAGTGCAAGACTGTTTTCTACAATGTTGCTGAAATAATCGTATTTTGTCACACAACATATTTTGTTTTTGTACTGTGCTTGATTACACTTGAATTACGATTGCCAAATTTTGCCTAGAGGGTACATCTGCAGTCATGGAAAGATTTTTGAATAGCTCAACTAATTAAAAATGAAAACCTATCCAAATACTGTATTTGTGTTTTGGAGGGATAAGCATCCAGTTTGGATTACAAGATGGTGTGAGCAAAATAATGTTAAAACACTTGAAAAAAGTTTGCTAAAAGTAATGGATAAATGTTTGGAAATAGTTGGTTAAAAGTTACGAATAATAGTAAGCTGAAAGTATTGGAAATTGAATTAGGGACTTAAAAATAATGCATAACACCGGAGCATCGCAGGGCTGTTTTTTCATTCCCCTGTAGTACTCTCTGTACCCAGTTTAACACAATCTCTCTGCCGCTTTTGATTGTGGTAGGAATGCAAACTTGAAAAAAAAATTGGGAACGACTGATGTACGTTAACTGCTGTGATGTGAGGATAAGGCCAGTACTGTGTGTGAAACAGAAGCTACTCCCTCAGGCTATAAAAGTATGTGAATGTATGAAAATGCTCCACTCTGCTGTGGCAGGCCATAGCTTGCAGAAATTAAAAATATAGATTTATTGTAAGACTCAAAGGTAATGCAATTTGTCTTATTTGTCTGCTACTGTAATCACATCGTGGGACTTTAATATTGTGGGTCGATTTGCAATACAACTTTATGCGATTTTTCCATACCTTTTGATATACTGTGCAAGGATTGAGATTTATTGCCGTTGTGCATTACACCCCAACCGGCACCGTCAGACACCGCCTACCAAGAGCCCGGGTCTGTCCCAGGTTTCTTCCTGAAAGGAGTTTTTCCTCCCCACTGTCGCACAAATTGCTTGCACTTGGGGGAATTACTGGAATTGTCGGGACTTTATAAATTAAAGAGTGTGGTCTAGACCTACTCTATCTGTAAAGTGTCTTGTCTTTTGTTATGACTGGATATTATTTTCAATATGCCATGTTTTCTCACATAATAAAAAAATATATAAATGCCAGGTCTTGTCAGGGACATCCTATTAAAACCATGCACATGCACTCACGCACCCATCAACCCCAGTCACTGAGCAACAGACAGAATGAAGAGGCTCACTGAGCACCAGAGGAAACTGAGCAATATTAAAATCCAGAAATAGTACTTTGTCACAGTCTTTTTGACAGCTTAAAGAAACTTGCACTCCAGTGCCAAGTCTCCATTGGGAGATCAGGCCAAGTCACCCATTTTATTCAATTCAAACTAGTTGGTTTTAACTGTTGGTTGATCCTCACTTTGCTCCTAGGTGCTACATTTACAGTGAGCTGTAAATCTGTATATACACACACACATGTATGTATGTATGTATGTATGTATGTATGTATGCTTTTGTGTTTGTGTGTCTTAAAGTTTGCAGACAGTTTCCATAATATGCAATCAGCTCTTTCAGTCTGTTTTCATGGTGTAGCAAGTTAAGAGATGTAACAGTTGGTGAAAGAAGCAATAATTATAAGTAAGCGTCTTCAAAAGTACTTATTGTGGTAACGAGGTTTAGGAGTTGTGTAGCTAATTTAATTGCTGTCTTTGCTAAGTCGGCAGATTGCGTTGAGTAAAAGTGGAGTAAAACTCAGGTGAGGGGAATCTGGCTGAAGTAGATCTCATGACCTGTGGTTTGCTCATTATTTTTGTAATAACTAGAGCGTCACTTGGAATCATTTCCAGGAGCACCCATCCCCTGCTCTTCCAGGAGATTGCACACAAACATGCATTCTTGAATTTGGATTTAATATGTTTGTATTTTGATTATTAGTCTAAATATCCAAAACGGTCATGGTTCACTTAGTTTATTGTGGTTGTGTTATATGACACCACTGCAGCACACTCCACCACATAATTGCACATTATATCTACTTTACATTATATCTACTTGGACAAATGGATATGTTGATATTCCCAGTTGGTATCTGTCATGGCGTGTGTGCACACCCGAGTCACGTGATTCTTTAGAATACATCTGTGAGCTATTACTCAAGGTCACTGGTGGGCAGGTTAATCTGGAAAACAAATAATGGTGCTGCAGTGTTGCCAATAAATTGATTCATGCTGTTGTGTTATCAGTAACAGTACATTGACAATATGAAGCAGGGCTTATTTTTCAGCTGGCTGCAAAATATAACTGGCACTGAAAGCCTGTGGAAAAGCACAATAAGAATAGGTGTGGACATACCTGTTTATGCCAGTACTCAATGTAATAATTAGTGATTTTAGTGTTGGTAAAAAAAAGGTATTGTCACTTCTAAGATTTTCCAACAACCAGAGTGAACCAAAACAGTGAGGTAAACACTTTTCTTACACTATTGGGCTCTGTTGGGCCGAGGGGAGCTGCAGTGTTGAGTGATGTACACCCCCGTACATCACTCAACACTGTCACTTGAATTGGCACCTTTCACAGTACATGTTGTTTGTCATTTGATCCATTTGTTTGCATGGAAAAATAATGGAATGTTTAGATTTTAAATACTATACTTATTATACTTGGAGACTGTGTATACAAATTAATCTACCATTCTTTTTATTTAGTAGTTGTACAGACTAGGGAATGTTGAAGTCTGGCTTGTTTGTTCACTTCAGTTGCAGTTAGTAAAGTAAACAAGCACACAGCTTGACCTTGCTGCTGAGAAACACATGGCATCTGTATAATATATCAGGGCAGCAGGCCAGATGATGTACTGATGGTTGCATGTGTGGAGGTATCGGCAATGTTGCTGGCTGTAACAGGGAAATATTCCTGGGTAGGCAGCATAACACTAATCATGACAGGAAGCAAGGGTGTCATGGGAGGTGCTCTATCTGAGTGAGAGGGATTCTCATTGAATGAACATCCTCTGAGGGAAGAAGTAGTCTTCAATTTTAAGCTAGCATTTGGCCTGTTTTCTGTCTTTTTCTGCCTTTTTTTTCTTCTGAATAAAAAAATACTTTGCACGTCTATAGTCTGTTATAGGTTCGTCGGAGAGGGACGAGTACTGTAGGTCAAAAGTTGCAAAGAAACTTTCTGCACTTTGTCTAACTTGCAAAGTAAATCTAATAGCTGGCAACATTTTGGTACTATATCATCAGATTCTCCACATGAAATACTATATAAACGTAGATAGCTTAAATTCAACATTATAGTAACTCAAGCTAAAATGCATTCATAGAAAGGCACGTTCCCAAATCTTGTTGGTACCTTTTTTATATCAATAAATAATAGACATAATAAACACAACAAGAGACTTTACAAAGGGCAAATACTTTATACTTAATTGCTTTATGTGTTAGATAACAATAAAACATCAGTGCATACATACAGTATATAAATGGACACAGTCAACAGGACACAATTGTTTCAGCTGACCAATCCCATTTTGAAATCAACTACGCTATGTCTTGGTCAATAAAACCACATGCGTTCCACACATATTCCAGCTCATGTAGTTGCACTAAGGAATGCGTTCGTCAGAAAAGCCTCACACAAATCATCAGACACTTAGTGGTTGAGAGAGCATACTCCCTGCTGAGGCTGCACCGTGGCTTAGCGCTGCCTCTGTGTTGGGGGCTAAGCGCTGTTTTGATTAGTCTTTTTTTATCCAATCTGTTTGCACGGAGCACCGATCCCACGGCCATGTTGAATGAAAGGGTTTATCAGCTTAAGCTTGTTGGAAGGAGCATGTGAGGTCTCATCTTTTCACTGAGGATCGAGAGCGGCACTCTGACACAAGTGTCCAGGCAATTAGAGACGCCGGGGCCTCGAAGAGAGATTACTGGCACACAGAGTTGTGGCCGGCGTCTTTCTTTTGGCGCACATTGTCCACTCTGTGTGGAGACGGATGATGATTGGTGCTGCTTTCTCAAAGTGCAGTGGTGGAGGAGATAACAGAACACAGGGCTCTTATCCAGGGAAAGTTGTATGGATGCAACGTCAAATTATAGACTTTACATCTGTAAATTGTTTTCCTACAGCGTTATGGCAAAAGTCAGTCTTGCATCCTAATGAAGGGGTGGTATCCACATTTTCAGAAGAGTTATTTTCTCTTGTTTCAATAATTTGATTGTTAAATATGGTGCAACTTTCATCATGACTTGTTTGGATTTGGCTTACTATATGGAAACATAACAACGAAGTACCATTTTAAAGCAGATTGCATGATTCAGTATTGATTAACACTCTTTCAAGGACCTTTTTTGGTATTCACTTATTTGCCCCTGTGGCAGCTGGATTGGGTTTATGTATACAGAGACCCGTGCCAACTTTAATGAACCAGTGAGAATGTGTAACTGGGTTGGTGCCCATGGACCACAACGAGCCAAAACAACATCAACATCCTGATATCTGGTGTATTATTTGCCAGCAGAATGGCAAGGAATTTAGTTGAGCTACAGATACTGACTTAATTTAAGCTTGTTGTGCTTTTAATGCAGGGGGCTTTGCCTAATAATATTACTAGTAAGCCTGATAGTCATATTAGTAACGGTTTTTGCCCTAGGTTTGGCGATATGTCAATACATATTGAGTACTCCCTTTAATATCTCTGTTTGTATTGGACCTTATAGGCAAAGTTGCATCTTAGTGAAGATGACTGCACAACTAAAATAACTTAATTTGAAAGGTTATGTAATTTGCTGGATTAGTAAAAACAGGCAGTGAAATGGGATTTTGTTTAGTGAAAAACTGTTTCTCAGCTTTCACGATATTGATATTTTATATTTTATTATACAATTACGCATACCCAACCCTCCCACCTCAACAAATCAAAAAGGAAATCCTGAAATTGTTACTTAAGGATTGTGATTCTACAGATGCAGCAAACCTTTACTAATGCATTCAATGTCTCAATTTCATCCCAACAACCGAAGTGAAAATAGAAGAAGTGAAATAAAATAACTTTTTCATATATTATTTCTAATTTTCAGTTCACATCCACATTATGTCACTTTTTTTGATTTGCAAAATGTCTTCAAATAAATTTCCAGGTGCAATTACCTTTGTCTTACCTTTGTCGCCAGGAGTAATTGTGACTTATAATGTAATTACTTTCATTCCCTATGAATTACTTTTATAAAAAGAGCATGTCCTGAGATAAAGTAGATATGATATTGTCACACTATAAAAATATGTCATGTTGTTTTTGGCTAAACATTCATACAAATTCAGTGTTTGCAACTACAGGAGGAACATTTTGATTTCCTAAAATTATCTCTGTCCAGGGTGCCTGGTTAGCTCACCTGGTAGAGCTTGCAGAGGCGCAATTCTTGTCACAGTGGCCCTGTGTTCAGTTCTGGCCTGCAGCCCTTTACTTACTTACTTACTGCCCGTCACCCCTACCAGGGTATGGGCCGCCAACAACAACAACAGCTCTCCAGAGTCCTTTGCTGCATGTCATTTCCCCTCTGTCTCCCATGTTCCTGTCCTAATCTGTTCTATTGATAAAGCCTAAAAATTGTTTACATTTTTAACGTCTTCACTGGAAGACCAATTTCATTTTTCTAGTCATCCTAGATGTGGACGTCTTTGGAAGGAAATTAACTTGCAGAAGAATACAAGCTTTAAAGTGAGACCTTTCCTGCTGAAGTGACTTATAGCCTGTGAGGTGTTAAATTGAGCCCGGAGACCGTGCGAGTGTAGGGAGTAGGTAAACACAGACAATATACTTAACCCTCCCTCTGCTCAACAGCTCACCAGTATGTCACTCGCCACATGCTCATTTGACAGCGCTGCTGGTTTTGGAAGCAGCAGGTGTGCCCTTTAAGTCCATTGGTAGCAGATTCCGCTCTGACAACCCCGGCCTTTGTGTTGTGGTCACAAAGTTTCCTTTTTTTTCTGCAATATATATATATAGACTATACTAGGATCATTAAATGTCTATAATGTAGCCACATCAATGTGTTGCCAAGTGTTTGTGTGCACACAGTCCCCCATAGACGCTTACAGAGCTGATGAACTGAAGCAGAAAGAAAAGCCAGATTAAGGTCAGGAATGTCTGCGTCTTTCTGCCAAGTTAATATACCTTTTCCCCTTCTCCATTTTCATTTATCATATAATTATGGTGTGTAGTAAGAGCTGAAAGGTATGTACTATTTATTTTATTTTTTTTAAAGGCGGGAGAATAAAACCAAGAATTATTGTTGCGAATGAAAATATGACTGTAGGTTTTTCTGGTATGAATGAAACCAGGCTCAGAGAGAAAGGTGAGACCCAAACCAGACGAGTGCATAGAGTAGCTCATTGTAGCTGAAAACCCTACATGTGGAATCATTTCTCTCCTGTCCGAACCCCCTGAGAAACAAAGGCATCTCCGTCCCTTCATCGCTTCCCCTCAGCACTTTGTTGGTCCAGGTGTTCGCTGTCTGAGCAGTCGAGATCAACTGCAGATAAAAACCTTGTGCAAAGATACTTTTTTAAAAAGAAGAAAAAAAAATTGGCAGAACTGCTTGTCAAAATCCTCACAGGTGCTTTATGAAACTCTGCTTTCTCTCCATTGGACTTCTTGAAGCTTGCGAGGGCTGAGTGAGTGCGAGGATTCCTTAACTTTACTGTGGTGAGAGGGAAAACTCTGGGTAGGGATCTACCAGTGAGATGGAGATATGTTCAGTGTGCATACTGTAATTACAATTACGGCTGTGGCTCAGTGGTAGAGCGGTTGCCTGCCAATCGGAAGGTTGGTGGTCCCTGGCCCTGCAGTCCCACGTCAAAGTGTCCTTGGGCAAGACACTGAACCCCGAGTTGCCCCCGGTGCTGCGCATCGGAGTGTGAATGTGTGTGAGTGTTTATCTGATGAGCAGGTGGCACCTTGTACGGCAGCCCCGGCCACAGTGTATGAATGTGTGTGAATGGTGAATGTATCCTGTATGATGTAAAAGCGCTTTGAGTAGTCGTTAAGACTAGAAAAGCGCTATATAAATACAGCACATTTACATTTACAATCTAATTACAAAATATGAAAGCAGCATTAGACCTCACTTATGCAAAGAGGCTATTGTTGGACTTCACAGTTTCAAGTGCAGAACAATGTACAATGCTGTGGGGCGGACTGTACGTTCTCTCGCTTTCTAGGCCTCCTTAACATGTTCTTCCTTTATCCATTCTCAGAAGGTAAAAGCAGAGCTAAGTTAAATACCTGGCGTGGCCTTAAAGCTCCAAATATTTCCAACGAAAGCTGAGCGGTTTGTCTAAGTTCAGGGATAGAGATAACAGATGGCATGTCTTTTGTGGCTGATAAGTTGCCGGTGTTTGAGAAGTGGGTGTACCACACACTGTCTTGGAATATTAGGTAATAATACACTGGGGTTTCTCAAGTGTGATCACTTTGAACTCGAGCTTGCTGGTATTAGAGTAGTGCTGTGAATCTTGACAAACTAGAACAGGAGTGTAGATTATATGAAACCGGATATTCCTTTGGTAATAGTCAGCTGTGGCCTACAGTTTGTTCAGATTTGACTGTGGCTCAGTTAAATAGCTTTCAACAATTATTTCCCACTTTACAGCCTCCGGTAGAGGGTGGTCTTTTTATCCCCTGTTCCTTTATCTGTTCAGCTTCCCCTTCATTATGAATGCTAGAAATGCTAGAATCATCTTTTAATTAGGCTTCCTGTTTTTCACTGTTGATTCCTGTTTTACGGTATCGCCCACAGAACGTCAGAATAAGCCAGCGGAGGCAGCCCTGCACCATGTTTGAATTCTTTAGCTGAAAGATAGTGATGAAAGGAAATGATGCATTTCCAATGATCTGCACCATCTTTGATCTTTTCAAATTGCAGCCATTTCGTGTCATAATATTCCATGTAAAATTCCTTATATTACTGTGCTTTTGATGTTCATTCAGAACCGGCTTGGATATCACCATGCTGTGATTATGAATGTAACTTCATAACACTACTGCTGCTCATTATGCAAAAACCCAGATACCACTTATTGATCTGAATGATGGAAATCTGTTCCAGTCAGTCTTTTTTTTATATAAATACCAAAGGGAAATACGCTGGCTGTTTTGGGGTGTAGTGATGAAGTCTACGGTTAGTACAGTTTGTGTAAATTACTAGATTGAGAGACGAGAAACAAAAGCTAGGCTCCCACCACAATCCTGGTCCGGCTTTTGTGTTTTCAGTGGTGGAGTGTGAGCAGCTGTAGGAGGATGCCAGCATGAGGACTGCAACAATTACTGCAGCATGCTAGCTTAGTCAACACTGTTCAATTGCAGCCGTTTCCTTTAGCCGTTTAAAGAATTTCAAAGGATGTAATGTAGCTTCAAGAAATTAATTTTAGCAAGTGGAGCCATAACCACCTAGCAGTGATTTGCTGCACTGTGGTGCCATTTTTGGAAAATAAAAACACAAATACACTCCGAAGATTTATTATCAACCTGGCGGGCTTGGACCCAGACATGTGCACTCACACCATTTTGCTTTGTTTTTTTTTTATAGACTCCACCCCTGCAGCACTTTCCTCTTCCCACCAACACAAAAGAGAGCAGGATGGGCTAACTGGGTCAGGTTGCTTGCTATTTATGACATGTATGTGTTTTGGTTCTTGTTTTCAGTGGTCTTTAAACGTGTGGATGTTTTGTTTCTTTTTCCATGAGGTGCAGAGGTGAGAAAAGCTCCAAAAGCGGCTTTTAAACCAGTATCAATCATTAAAGACCCTGACAGTTTGTTTTCAAACCTCAAGTATTTCTCCAGCACATTCATAGCTTAAAGGTCCCATGGCATGAAAAGTTAACATTATGAGGTTTTTTAACATTTAATATGAGTTCCCCCAGCCTGCCTATGGTCCCCCAGTGGATTGAAATGGCGATAGGTGTAAACTGAGCCCTGGGTATACTGCTCTGCCTTTGAGAAAATGAAAGCTCAGATGGGCCAATCTGGAATCTTGCTTCTTATGAGGTCATAAGGAGCCAGAGGTGGTGATGTAGTTGGTTTATGGCCTAAATAAATAACTTTTTACTTCTGTCAATTAGCATTCACGCCTAAAAAAAATCCCAACTGTGGTGTTCATTTGTGAATATTATCTGGCTGAACGTAATGTGTAAGTTTCATAAACGTTTCTTTGCCACAGAGTTTATTTTTTCTAAAAAACTAACTAATTGGAAAAATCCCATTGACTTTTTGTCGAGGGAGGCTGACTCCTACTTCCAGGTTGGCTTACAAAAATACGTCATCCCTGCAGCACTCTATGGCCTGGCAACATGAGCAAACGACCCCACATCTGGCATCACATTTTCATTCAAATCGGTGCAGGGTATGTAACGTCCCCTTTTTCCACCTGAGCCCAGCCCACTTTTGAGAAACTATTGAGAAAAGCTTAAAAATAAAGAAATCGGCAAAGAAAAATCTCTCTTGTTAAATAATAATAATAATAATAATAGACCTTTCTAAATTTGGCAGAAAAGTGCATTCTTAAGACCTTGTTGCACACAGGAAGCTCGTTATGAAATATGTTCTCAGTGCCTTTCATGTGTAATAACAAAAGAATTTGGATTCTCTTTTTTTCACAAATTTGTAGCGCTTTAATGGTGAACATATTCATCGCTCATGGCTGCAGCTCAAGGTCTTTTTGATAATTGCATTTTCAGACATGGTGGGTTTTGCCTCTCAGCAACATCTTCCTGCCCAGTCATTTCCCAGATGAGCAGCACTCTGTCATCTCTGCCTGCCAAACGCAGCCGCTGAAAAATGGAAACACTCCAACAGGCAATCGCTTTGGTCAAAATTATGCTAAACAGGCAGTTCACTCACATGCTGCATTGCTCCCATGACATATTTTTTTATGCTCAACACATTTCGCGGATTGCCCATCTTCATAAATGTCTCTGTGCAAAGATGGAGATGTGAACATTAAATTCATTTCAGTGATTATAGGAGATGGCTGTGCGTTATTGTGCAGACCTGTATCTCACGGTTTCCTGTTATTCATCAGAGAGGCCAGAGTCTTAAGTTAGTTTCCAGAGTGTGTGCCACTCTTCCTGCACACTTTCTCAGGCTTTAACAATAGTCCCCTTGCCACTGGCCCCTCGTAATCCTCTTTACCACCAGCCCTCTCCTCCTCATTCCAACCTTTTCCTCTCCAACAAGGTCCCTCCATAAGCCTGGCACCCCACTGTGTTGTCAACATCAACCAATCATGCTGAGAGCTGCCACCAATTTTAAATGTTTGGAAATATTGTAAAGCTGCTTATATGGAAGTAAAATACTTTGGCATCATGAATGCTCATATATTTAACTGTAACTTGTATGAGAAGACCAGGATGTTGAATTATAGATAAACTAACAGCTGCATGCCAGAGTGGGGGTGCCATTTATGCTCACATTATTTTATTTGTGCACCTTGATGGCATCTGGCACATCCGACAGGTTATCAGGAGTATAGCTATAGCTCCCCTCCCTTCCGGTGTTTGTTGTTGTTGTTTGTGTGTTTTTTTTTTTTTAATGTCCTACAGCAGCAAGATGGCCGTCACTGTAGGCCCCACTTCAGGATGCAGAGTCATGCATTGTTCATCATCTGCTTTGATATTGCTCTCTGTGGTCTCTGTGTTGAGTTTCCATGTTAAACAGAGCCAAGAGATGCTGAGGAAGAAAAAACAAAGAAGTATTTAGTTTCGTTCCTTCTTTGTTGCATTTGTTTGTGTGAGTCGGTTTTTGTCCTGAACATCAATCCAGGTTTCTGTTTGTACAGCATGTATCTCATATGTGACTTAACAGAGATACTCGTACATGGATATTTATCGGCAGTACAAAATCCCTTTAAGGTTAAGCATCTCAACATAGTTTTTTTTTTGTGATCAATTCTTTTTTTTTTTTGTAAATTCAAAAAACATCAGCATTTAAAAAGCGTTACAAACGATACACTGGGACATAGGAACGTGTCCCAGGACCAAAACAAACTCATCTCAATACAGTTAAAGTTTCTTATCACACAGGGGTTTATGGATCTTTCTTTCTAAATTAGCACATCTCTCCTCCAGTTGCAACCATCCCCTGTTTTATTGTGGAAGAGATTCTTTCAGCTTGACTAAAGCTTGACTATAAAATTTATCTCTTTATGCATCAAATGGCCTTTTTGCTTCAATGGAACGGCAAACGACGGATAGGGGTCGGGGTAGGCTGGCGCTCTGTCTCAGACTTTGGCGCCCAGCTGCCCCTAAACTACCAATGTGCTGCTCATGGTGGGAACTAAAAGCGGTGCTGCTTATGAAGTCTACCCCTGCTCGCAGTGGCTGTGGCGTTTTGCCCCATGCCAACAGGGCTGCTCTTTATATTCCAGGCCTCACTGAGTGATTCCTGCCCTCTGCCCCGGGCCGCCACAAGCGTCATTGTCACTCAAGTTAAGTGGGAGCAAGTGCTGGAGGAGGGCCTGAAAGGTAGTAACACTCCAGAAATCCCCTTCAAACAAACAATTAGGGCATGCTAATACATGTGGCTAATACACTTTTATGAGTATACTTAGGGGTAGCCTTACTGTTGAGATGTTTTCATTATTAGCAAGGTTTAGGTTGATGCAAGTGAAATCCATTTAGGTGTGTGTGTGTGTGTGTGTGTGTGTGTGTGTGTTGTGTGTGTGTGTGTGTGTGTGTGTGTGTGTGTGTGTGTGTGTGTGTGGGTGTGTGTGTGTGTGTGGTGTGTGTGTGTGTGTGTGTGTGTGTGTGTGTGTGTGTGTTTGGTGTGTGTGTGTGTGTGTGTGTGTGTGTGTGTGTGTGTGTGTGTGTGTGTGTGTGTGTGTGTGTGTGTGTGTGTGTGCCTTCCTGAGTACTGGAGCGGTGCCTCATCAGCTCCCACAATGCTGCTCATATATGCAAAGCCGTCTTGACGGGGCTTGTTAAGCATCAATACTACACTGCTGCTCCAGAGATTTATTTCAATATGGGCCATTACCATTAATAACGTCCGCGCTCAACCGACTTCTTACTCCCTTTGTGACTTCAGGATCCTCAAAGGAACCATGTTTCCAGCTGCAAAGGTAGACAACTTTCACAATTCTCTTTACAAACAAAGAATCCACCGTTGTCACAATTACGATCAGTCCATAAACTGCTGTGGGATGACAGAGATCACATGTTAAACGTTAAACCCCAGTGTTACCCAAGGAGTTGTGTGTGTGTGTGTGTGTGTGTGTGTGTGTGTGTGTGTGTGTGTGTGTGTGTGGGTGTGTGTGTGTGTGTGTGGGTGTGTGTGTGTGTGTGTGGTGTGTGTGTGTGTGTGTGTGTGTGTGTGTGTGTGTGTGTGTGTGTTGTGTTGTGTGTGTGTGTGTGTGGTGTGTGTGTGTGTGTGTGTGTGTGTTGTGTGTGTGTGTGTGTGTGTGTGTGTGTGTGGTGTGTGTGTGTGTGTGTGTGTTCATTCGTCCAAATATGTGGAGTTTAGTGTCCATGTTAGGCTGCAGATGTGATATTATAGCCCTCTCGAATCAGCAGTAAGCCAGAAACAACCAATGAAACCCATTCCTCATAAATTTAATGTGCAAATTACCATGCAATGTTTTTTTAATATAAACAAGACTACAGTATTGTGGATTTAGGCATAGCAACATATAGAAAAACAGTAGTTTGTCTTCCGCTTCCACCAATAACTTCAAAGTATGTATTTTTTCCCCCCTCCAGGCAGACGCCTTTAGAGATATCATTACTAATGAATGAAAGAGATCTTTGACCAGGATGTCCACTTTATTTTCACTCCTCTAAAGCTTGGCTCTTTGCTGCTCATCATGGCCTAATGGAACACAACGCTGCAGCAATTATGCAGCTGTTTGGGATTAATCAAATAAACCTCCCAATGCCTTTTTCTGAATGTAAGCTTTCCCCAGAGAAAGCAGATGCAGACATTTTGCTGTATGGAGTGCTTTTAGGTTCTTCCAATTAGAAAAATATGCAATGGTTTTAAACTGATGATCCATGCCTGCAACACATCTTTCTTTTCTGTTGTCCAGTGGTTGTGCTAAGAGGTTCATATTGGACATAACTACATATCTACAAACAGAGGGTCAGGTTTAAAGGTTAAGATGTGTAAACTGTAGGCTACACTATGCTATATAGCTCTAGAGGATGGATGCAGCATTAGCTGTTAGATGCTCTCATAATGGATTAAAAAAAATGTGCAATTTGACTGACACAGGAAATCATCTTCAGGCTGCAGATCTTTGTTGCTAAGGGACCAGCCTGGTTGGCTCCTAATGGCTGAGTGGATCTTGGGCAATTACTTCACTTAATCATTAAGATCTGACAAAGGGAGGGACGCTGCACTGTGAATTCATTACAGGGTTGAAGCACAAGATGAGCTTTATTTGTAGAGACAGAAGGAAATATTTGACTGTGTGAAAGACGTGGAGTCATTACGAGCCAAGTGCTCATGTTTGGAACAGCAATTAGTGGTTATTGGATTTCTGTAGACCATTAAGGAATGGACTGTGGAAGGAATTCAATTATTAAAGCATCATTGCATCATGTCCTTTTTTGTCTTCATATTCCACTGTAATTCCATGTGGGCCTGAGTGTTTTTTTTTTTGATTGTTTTTTGTTGTGCGATGCATGAAAATCGCTGACTAAATCTCCCTGTGGAAACAGCAAGGCAATTCAGGATGTTGGGTGAGCTCATTAAAATGGAAAAGTAAATGGCAGCATTGTGAGGACTGTCATTTCACAGGAAAGAAATGCATTTGGGGGACAAAGAAAGTGTCCCATACAAAAGTCTAATGTGGGCTGAACCAGCCTAGACTGGTCCATTTGCTGCTCACTTGGCTGGACCACCCAGACTTTTCTGGTGGGCTTACACAAGTGAACGTTGTATTCCTCTGGGGAAAAAATCATGTAGCTTCCCAGATAAATGTCTGGCCAGAGACAAAACGACTAATCAACAAAAAGCTGAATACAGTGTCAAGACACGTAATTGCCTCTCATGTCAAATAATCGTGACTGTAATTAAAAAGTAAGATGGATACATCTCAACAACTCCTAGCCAATTCTCTTCATGATGACGCCCATCGAGTTTAGTAATCAGCTGCTATTTTGTCTGGAAAATTCCCCCTTGAACAGGTATGGTCATTTCGTTTTTGAGACACCAGTTCATGTAACAAACTTACCTGAAAATCTCTGTGGATCTTCATGGTCCCCAGACAAGGAAAGCCACACTTTTGCCTACCCTTTTGTCCTTTCACATAGTGTCACCATCTGGTTCAGACATTCTGCCCGAACACTGCATTAATCTGATGAACTCCGATGGTAAAACTAGCGAACACGTTCATCCTTTCCAGAAAGTGAACGTTTTCGGTTTCCAAAGACTTGTTACTGCAACTTTAGTTCTGGGTTGCCCTCAAGCCAAAATGTAAACTTTACACACAAGATGAATCTTTGCCATTCTCTTTCTTGACTCTTGAGGCTCTCATCCAACACCACAGTAAAGACTTTCTCAACCTGGTGCAATGCAATTATGCAAAGCCCTGCAAAGGTGTTTTACTCACCTTTCTGAACATTTTGGGGAAAGTAGGTGACACAAGACTGACCAGGGGTTAAAAGTTATAAAAAGTAACTTTATGCAAATTAGGAGGCAGGTTGTCTGGAAGCTTTGCAGTAATTTGCCCAAAAACTGAAAGGAAAGGTGATGCATCTGAGGAACAGGAAGTTTAGCCTTTCCATTTTTAGGAAAAATGTGTGTTAAGGAAAAGCGTACTATTGTAATTTTGGGATCCCTCTCCAAGAATACAGATGCTTACAATAAGACGGTGGTGGTTGGCACTAAGGGTGGGAATCACCTGATACAATATCATCACGATACTTAGGCCACAATACGATATTTTTTACCGTCTTCTAATTTTTCCCAATTTCAAATGATGTCCCCAAAAGGAAACTTTATCAACATCTGTTTAATCTAAAAAGATACATTTCTTTGTATATTTTATTGCTGTAAAATGGACAAGCAGACAAACTGACCAACATTTATATAATAAAAGATCCATACTTGGCGCCTGTGTATCGATACAGTATTGCCACTGAAAAATATTGCTATACTATGCTGTATTGTTTTTTTTAATTTTTTCTCCCATCCCTAGTTTGCACACAATCATCTTGTTTACACAATGTTTGCTTATAGACAAGCTTATCGCTAGTTTGCAAGTTTTGAAAGGAATAAGTGACAAAGGTGATGTCGCTCAGTTGGTATTCAGTTTGTCTTTTTTAAGCTTAAATTATCTACTTTTGCAATATTGCTTGTAAACATAGCAAATGATTCATGTCTTTTGTGCCACTCAACACACGTATTGTGGGGTTGTAATGTCTAAATTAGAGCCTTTAGGCTACCACTGGGACTTTTAAGATTTTTATTCTCATCTAGTTTCCTGATAAAGGAAAAAGTCAAAAAAACACCTATTTATGTATCTTAATGGTAACTTGGTAGCTGCATTTGCTAAGATTACTAAGATTCATGATAGGGTACTTCAGGCATATTGTAGGGTTCACATTACAGTTATTACAGTGATACATTAAAAATGTTAAAGATGTTTAATGTCAGGACCTTGAGGCCATTTCCTTTTACTTATCTTGTTCTAGTCACCGCAGGAGTGTCAGAGTGAATTGAATTCCCGCTGTTTTAAAGTGGGCTGTTATGGTATAGGGGTAAAGAAATAGCAGAAGTTTCAGGTCCATAAATTTTGGGTTGAAAATAGCAAAGAGCAGGCTGTGCAGTGTACTGGTGGTAGGTTATCTGTCAGAAATTATAAATATTATTTGGTCCTTGCAGTCCGTTGGTGAAGCAGCAACCGCCGAGATCTTGACCAGTTGTTCTGTTGTCTCAACAAACGTGAGTGAGCACATAAACAGACGCGGTTGTGCAGCACACTCCCATATGGACCCCCCATTTCTAAGAACACTGGCCTGCTGTTTATATCTCAGAGCTCTCAGCTCAGATATCGTCATACTTTCAATTTTGTCCATTTAGACTGTTTAGTTCTCCATACAAGTCAAAGATATAATTGAGTGCTATGCTGCAGAGCTTAGCACTCTGAGCTTGCTCTGAGTAAAACAGAATTGATTTCAAACATGATAGCTGTTAATTAGCATGCAACTTATTGTCTGCTCTCATTGAGACATGCTTCACCCCATATGAGCAAACCACATGCAGGACTCAGATTACGCTGGTAGTTTATGTTGGGGAATGCAACCACTCACTAACAGTGTTCTCCATAAGCCACCACATATACTATGTGTTTGACAGGCCACATTTTTCTGGTTGGTATTTGGCAGCCATGAAAGCAAAACCTGAGCAACATAGTGTTTTTTTTTAATCCAAAGCCCTAAAGCCCAGTGACAACAAAATGACTGCAGGCAAAGACTGAATATATTAAGTTCAATCCAAATGATTGAGGTAGAGCCAAACCTGCAATTAGCGATTGAGTGTGACGTTACAGGTTACACCTCTAGATACCGCCCAGGGCTACATAAAGACCCTAAGCCTTGAAAAGCAGCTTCACTGTGAAATCTCTCCACTTGGCCATTGTGCGACTGTAACGCTGCCACCACGCCGCCATGTTCCACCACCCCGAGGCACAATGCGGCCCGGTCATCTGTGTGTATGGATGTCGTTTTCACTTGTGTCTGGCAGGATGTGTATACTTCGTCCGGTTCCTGCTTGTATGCATTACACCGAGTGCCACTCACAGGCCGGAGGGAGCAGGCAGAAATCTGTAGGTCGCTACAGATTTCTCTCAATCCTGTTAATGTGGAACAGCATTTGATTAGATCCGCTCTACACGGAGCAGCTGCATCCGTGTCTGCAAAGTAACGACACTTTGCATGTCGCTAAGCACTGATGTTAATGCGGTGAGCGCTTTGAATAGACCTGTAAAAGTAAAAAAGAAAATAGGCTCAATGGCTGAGTGTAAAGAACATGTAATGTTATTTGCAGTGTAATGATTTCTCTTGAGAGTTAATCTCAACATGCCTTGTGATCAATCAAGTGATCTACAAATTACATATTAGGATTTGCAATGGTTATTAACATTTTTCAGATCTTCTGTTAATACATTTTTTTTGATTATTCAATTAATCCCAGAGCTCATGATCATGACTTCAAATTGCTTGTTTTGTCCAAGGACTGATTTATTATCACTTAACCTGCACATTATTGTGCTTTTCTAATTGATTAATGAATTTTGTCTTTTCCCAGGTGACATCTTCAAACCTGAAGTAATGTCTTGAAACAGCTATTTTTGTCCAATTAAAAAGAAGCTGGAACCATTAGATGTTTTTGCGTGAAATTTTTTTCCACTTAGATCTCATCCAAAATCCAAAGAAGCCACAAATCCTCACATTTGAGAAGCTAAAAGGAACGTTTGTTTGCAATTATTTCTTGCTAAATGTATCAACAATTACCATTTATTTTTTTGAAAACAGTCAGCTTAGAAAATGAAGAGTTTTGTTTTTCAACCTTCAGAGAAAGTCTTTGCTCACTTTTTGTATTGTATGAAAGAAGAACCACAATAAAAATTGCCAGATGTAGACAATCACCTCAAACAATGAAGTTTGTTTTTCTCAGGAGTTCCCCTGTATTGTGCCAAAGTTTACTTTTTTTCACGTGAGCGCATGTAACGCAACCACACTCGGCACGCTGTCAATCTCCTCACACCCACAGGAAGAATTGGAAATCTCTGCCAGCAAATGTTTCCCCTCTAAAACATATCACCCTAAAAACATGGTCATCAAATGTTTCCCCTCTAAAACACGTTACCCTAAAAACATGGTCAGTCTACAAAACATGAAGTTGTCCTTTTACAAACGTCCCAAGTATTTCTAAATTATTGGTATTCTCTTCTAAAGCAGGTGACCTGAAATTGCTGGTTTAAGTCAATTTTATAATAATTTGAACTCTTAACAAAGAAGCTCCCAGAATAGCAGTCACTGAGATCTGACTGACTGCACATGGTAATGCATGGCTCCTTGCTCTGGTATATACTTCTAATAGGATGGAAAACGTTAGATTCGGGTGTTACATTAAGAGACATGATACATTTGAGGCAGACACATCTATTTTCAGTCTCTGTTTCCCCACCATGACATTGTTGACTCTCTCTGTGTTAGTGCCCTAAAAGGAGAGGCTCCTTGCTTCCTGGCCAGGGAAAGCAGAGCTGATTTGGATGATGAATTTTTATGTTGTTGACTGATGTATGTGGTGTTTTTGAGAGAAAACCGTCACTGACAAATCACTGCTGGGGAGCAGAATCGACATCACAATCCGATTTTCCACAGCGTGAAGAACAGGACATACATGACTACATGTTGTCCCGCCCTCCTCACTTTCCATTTCTACTGTGTGTCGGAGAAAAGCATTTAAATGTGGTGTGACTGGCTATTGTGCAGCCCATCACCTTCCCCCCCCCCTCCTCCCTCATTCCCTGCCTCTCTAGCACGCTCAATACATGCCATTACAGTCCTTTTATTTAGAAGAATGATGAGGGAGAGAAGGGAGGAATGGAGGACTGGAGGACTGGAAAGGATGAGTGGACTGAGATATTAAAAAAACAGATTTCTATCTTGGTCGAGCTCCAGGCGCAGGAATCAGCAGGCTTCTGCGCCCCAGTAACCAGGAGAAAAGGGATGGAGGCGGTAATGTGGCAGCACAGATTGATTCTCGTCATAATCTGTTCCTATCAGCTCTGGCGCAGCTAGTTTTGCACACCGCTTTTCAAAAACACAGCCTGTCACTTGTCACGCCATTATGCCATGCAACAACCTTACAGCCACATTGTCTCATTATTTCCCAAAGTACCTTATCTCTGTTTGAGCTGATATGTACTCTTGCAGTTTGGTCCCAGTCAGATGGGTTGTATCTCTGTACCCCAGGTGGTGCTCTTACAGTTACCAATGGCTATGGGGAAAAATGTGGAAATTGGCTTGTACAATACATATTTCTCTTTGTATAAACAATGTTGTTGAAATGTTATTTGTACATGGTGCCTGACAAACAGAAATGCAATAACCTACCCTGCTTGCATTTAGCTAACTGTAGGTTAGCTGAACATATTAGACAATGAATGTTAGCTAAGATACACTAATAAAATATAAAAGAAATGGTAATAATAAATAGCTACATGTTATTAAATAAATAAATAGACTGATAAAAGTAGTGTCATAGTTAGCTAATAGATAAATGGTTGGAAAATGGAGCTAAAATGAATCAATTCATGGTTGGAACATCCAGATTCTGCCACTCAATCGTACTGGTACAAAGCAAAGTGACGCTATAAAAACGATGCCATAACAATATGCACGTTTATATATTAAACACGGTTGAATTACACTTTTGGGGTGTGAGTTCACCTGTATGGGGAGTTTGGGAACCACTGGACGAAACAATTACTGATTCATCGTAAAACGTCCTAAAAATAATCAATGTTGAAGCCCTAATTGGATGTTATTTCTCCCTCCTTGCCCAACCCTTTTGCAAGCTACCTCCCCCCCCACACACACTACAACCTTGTATGCTCAAAGGTTGCTTTGACTATTCTTTTCTTTATTCAGACCTAACTTGGCTGGTGGAGCTGCATGTGTGCGCATGTACCCCACACATACAGGGAGGCAGGCAGGCATTCTGGGTAGTTGGGTTGGGCATTGGTGCTAACTGCTCCGGTGAGAGACACTGGTCGTAACCAGGAGGGCGGAGAAGGTGCTCTGCAAGAGCGACCTGGCTATGAACAGCAGCGCCTTTTGTGTCTGCCTGTTTCTGACGGTTATTTATAAACCTAGTAAACCCACAGCACATTCCTGGCTGCCACAGACGGAGGCCGAGTTGCACCTCACCCATGTGTGTCCTCTTTGTCTGTGAGTGGAGCTCGATCCTAGGTGTCAGGATCAGGGATCAGGGCGTTTGCTCAGTGCGAAGAAGACAAAGAAACTGGTCGTTGTGCTTTATTCCCAATTCTGGAAGTGCACGAAAAACCGTTTCACTGACTTTTTTTTTCTTTTCTTGTTATGGCACTTAATATGCTGTTGGCTTCTGCATTTTTTTATGACTGCAGCTTGTGGTCTTCCATGACTCATATTAATGGGAGGGCCTACTTCCTTGGCAATGGATTCTTTAGTTTAATGTTAGCCTATTACTGAACTTAACTCTTTTTGAAAAGTGCATATCTGTCTCTCTGTCTGTCTCTCTCTCTTGTCTGTGGAAAAATGTGGATTAATAACATTTCCCTGGACAGCTTTTCAAAATCCAGCACGGGACGATAATGCAGTCAGGGTTTTGTCATTACCAGGACGTCGTGTTTGCTTTATCTTTAGACTGCGGGTCACACTCAGGAAACTTGGCTTACTCATATTTCCTCATTGAAGATGCTTAATAAGTTGTTTAAAACACGCCAGTTAATGCTGACGCGGTAAAATATACAGTTGTTTTTGTTTCTCGCACTAGCAGCTCAGGAGAGTCATTGAGGTCCATCCTCTTCTTCCTCCTTTTACCATTTTGTTTCTGGCTGCAGTTATGTGCAGGTTTCCTGTGGCCGAGTCCAGAGAACTGTTGGAGGAAGTCCAAGCACTAAAGGACACCCCTTCCCCATCCTTTGAACCAGACTCCATTTTCTACTCACTACAAAGGTCCCATGAGCTAATGGTTTCAAATGTAATGGAAGCAGTATGACCCTGTTATTAATTTCAGTTCAGGATGGGTTTGTTTGACTTGTATTGTGCAGTCCAAAGGATGCTGTTGGTTTTGACTACAAACATACAGATACAAATCCAGCACTCATGTCTTTCAGGGCCTGCAAAAGGAATGAACAGATCTATGAAAAAAAACCAAGCCACACTGTTTTTTTTCTCCCTTTACCTTCCTGATTATTGGCAGGCTTTAAAAAGCTTATTTGTTAAGGCTAAGTACAAATCTCAAAGCCTGCTTTGCTCTGCTTTGCTCCGATGTGCGGCCTGCGATGAAGGAGAGTCTGGCCATCTTAGCCAAGGTAATCATGTCTTTGCAGAGCTGCAGTTATGGTTTACTGTTTATCAGCTACCCCAAAGTCAGCTTCAGTAGACCTAACTGATGTATCACAAAAGCATTGCTGGATTGGGAATAAAGCAGGCTTTGTGGGGGGAAATAAGGTCTGCAGCCTTTTGCACCAGCTGAGCATAAGTGTGATTATAAGGGCAACACACTAACTGCTATGTTGTAACTAGTTACTTTCCCACAGTTTCTTCTCATGATATAACTTGATTAAGTTGACCATCCTCAAAACATTGTTGCAGAAAATGTTTTGTCCAGTGAGGCATTTAGGGAACGTTGGAGAGAAAGGTACTACTGACTAGTAAGTGAATAGCTGGCCAAGTGGGTGTGAATCATTGGTAAAAAGTTGCAGGAATGATAGGGCACAGTTCTTGCTAATTTGATGTTAGAAGGGTGTGGGAGATTCAATAATAGTATTAACAAAAGGCCCTGAAAACTGCAGAAGCCAACACTTTAAGTGTTCAAGAGCCAAGTGGTTAGCAATTCCCAAAACAAGAAAATGGTGCTTAAAATCGCTCTGTTACCTCATCCAACTACAAAACTGTAATAGTGCAGCACGATATCAAGCGTGCATGTCTGTGTCATTGTAAATGTCAAATGGATGCCATGCAAAATTCACACCCGTGTCCACATTGTAACCAAGCCATGTTTGATTAGACACAGCTGGTGCAACAGGCTGCTGGAATTGAAATGGTGAGGTATCTAAGAAACAAGAGATCTGATTAGTGCTGTTGGCATTTGCAACATTAATTCCATGCCAAGCTTGTAATTTCCTCCACATTGTCCTTTTACTTCCTGTCCCCACTGTAAGGCCATTGCTTTCAACCAAACATTATCAAGCTGATAAAGTATTTAATTGCTAGTGGCTCAAGCATTTCCAGCCTTGAACAGTGGGAACGTAAATGAATGTGTAGGATTGAGTGGGGAGGATTTGTGCCTATGATTACATCATCTTTTCTAAAAAAAAAAAGCCCTTGGACTGTTGAAACAAGATATCCGAAGAGTCTGTAGGAAGCCAAGGCTTAGCCAGGGCTAGTGACCTCCGCCTGCATCTGCGGGAGGCCTCAGATCTGTATGTCAGGCTTGTGGAGCTGAATTACAAACACACTGCCGAGCGCACACTTTCCTCTGATGCTGCTCATGTTTTTGATGCAGTGGAAGCTTCAAGCTCAAGACGCTGGATGGCTTGCTTTGCCTCTGTGAATGGAAATCACTCAGAGAAAAAAAAAAAAAGCTAGGTTTTATTTTGGCTCGGTTTCCCTCTAAGAGTCTTTACAGGTGTGTACAAGACAAATCCCACTTCAAGAGGCCCTCAGGTCTTCAAAATGGGAATGTGGTGAGCAGGGAGATTACTGAATGTTTAAATAAAAGGTGTTTTCCTTGTTAAAGTTTCATTTAAAGGCTGAGGCGGTGGTGTCAGGGAGGATCAGGGGATGATGGAGGTTAGACGTGAACGGATGAAGGCTGTGCTGTTTCAGCCAGGCTATTAAAGGCTTGAACTTTGAACCCGTGCTCTGCCTCGTCAGTCAGCCCTCCACCACGGTGACACAAACCCTGAAAATTGACCCTCCTCTCCCTTTCTCTCCTCTGTCTGTCCATCTGTTATACCCTTCTTTCATCATGTCTGTTGCTGCTGTTTGTTTACGGCTATAAAAGCCTAATTTTCCCTTTTTTGAGTCACCTTTCAACACAGCATTTTAGCAGCATGTAATTGAAAAAGACTTAACAGAGCTCATTTGAGATTTTTGTGTGAAAAGCAACGATGCGTGTGGCATTGAAATAAGCCGGTGTTTTAGTTGTTTTACAAATACAAACATGTTTTTTGCAAGTGTTTAGTTGTTCCTCGAGTTTCATCACATCAGGCAATGCCAGCTGTGTGCTCTCGTGAATCGTATCAGCTCTTCAAAACAAAGCGACACTGGTTAGATAGTGTTTCAGTGTTTTGACTTGGCAGGAAAGAGGGAGGGAGCCCTCAGCCTTTCAGGGTAAAAAGGATACAGAACTAATGCTATCATTGCTTTTGATATGGTTTCTTTAATGAGAACACAACAAGATGCATTCTGATGCCTTGAAAAAGCTTGACCCCAACATTTTTAGCCACTTTCCTGCTGACCATTCTCCAAAGCATACAATAATTTCATCTGCAAGTAATGTTGACAATCAACTTGCACAGACATGAAACTTGTTTGAGATACTTAATCCGTCGCAATAAACATTTCATCATCTATTTTCTCACATTACGTATATTGTTTATGGTAATTTAATCATTATCAGGGACTGTTTGGAAAACTCCCTGTTGATCCATTTAAGGAAAATTCAAAACTAAGATTTTATTGTTCAATAACAACATCTTTAGACTTCAGGTGTTCTCTAGCACTCTAAGACGCTGTTGACAGACTGAATGGAGACGTGTGTGTGTGTGTGTGTGTGTGTGTGTGTGTGTGTGTGTGTGTGTGTGTGTGTGTGTGTGTGTGTGTGTGTGTGTGTGTGTGTGTGTGTGTGTGTGTGTGTGTGTGTGTGTGTGTGTGTGTGTGTGTGTGTGTGGTGTGTGTGTGTGTGTGTGTGTGTGTGTGTGTGTGTGTGTGTGTGTGTGTGTGTGTGTGTGTGTGTGTGTGTGTGTGTGTGGCTGTTGGAGATCCCCAAAGAGAAGCTAGAGGAAGTTGTAAGAGGAAAAGAGGACACCACACTTGCTGTGCTGCCATCACAGTCCTGACCTTAAATATCTAGAAAATTGATGGATGTTTATTTTGAAGCTCAGCAGGGGTTTGGCTCCAAGCTACATATCAGACCTTTTTATAAGTACTTATGAGGGGGAGCGTAGCCTCAGGTCCTCTGGCAGAGCGCTCCAGCTTGTTCCAAGGACTCTGCTTATAACAAAAGATGATTCGATCTGTGCAGTTGAGGCTCCGGAGGTCTGCAGCACTCTGCCAGAGCTGAGGCTAGCCAGATCAGTAGCATCTTTTAAACCACTTCTCAAAGCTGAGTTGTACAAGACAGCATTTTTACAATGTGCTTTTATGTCTTGTTTTATTGCTGTTCCAAGACATCCTGTCTCTTCCAATTTCATTTTTTATTTCCATTGTCCTTGTTTCTTTTTATCTACTCTTCGTCACTATTTTTTGTAATGCAGTTTTGTAAGGCACTCTGTGGTTGTTGTAAACACAGTGACAAAGAATCCCCCATGTCCTACTTAAATTGTGGAAGTCAAGTTACAAGTTAAGGACATTCAAACTGTCAACCACTTTACCATTTATAATGTTCACCTGCATTGGTTATAAGCCATAATGAAGTGGTTATTGATCAATAAAATAGGATAAATAGATGTATTTTTGTTGCTAAAATTGTGTGCTTGTAAGGTTTTTCCCCAGTGCATCCCTAGACATGTGGCCCAGACTTGATGGATATTAGATTTGTATTATGTTTTGTGCAATACTTAATCTGGATGAAATGAAATCTGTACCCAAGAGTCTTTTCAACTTGCCAATATGGGCTGATTCTGTTGGAGAGGGAGCTTAAGGGAGCCGGAGTCTGTCGTCCCCTGCTGTGAAAAGTGTCGGGGGATGGAGGGAAGGGTGGGGGGCGGAGTAAACTGAGAATAAGGCTTGCATGGAAAAGGGCAAGTGGGCAAAGGGAGGGGAGCTTGTGCGAGATACGAGAGGGGTCCAGCTGTACAGCTCAGCTATAAAAATGCATGGGGCCGGCAGCCAAACAGATGTGACTTTTAATGAGAGTATGGCTAGAGGAGGAAACAAGCTTCTAGATGGGTATAAAGTGTTACCATGTTACCAAATGTCACTATAGAGATCCATGTAGCTCAGGTAATGGGCAGAAAGAGTAAGACCATCCTTTCCCTCAACAATGGGAACCATTGTTGATGTGTCAGTCGATCATTGTGCATCAAAGCCCACAGCAGCAGAAGCTATGAAGATATGTGAGAAGGTGGACTTCTACGTCGTGGGGCGGAGGGTGGTTGTCAGGCTCGTGTTGCTATATATAGTATATATGTGTTAGCGTATGATTTGTGTACATGTTCACATGCTGAGGCCGAGGAGTGCTACTTCTGTTAGGAGTGTTGTTTTAAAAGGCAGAGCAGACACAGGGTGTCATTTAGATTTATGAGGCTCCTTGCTGGCTGTGGACGGTACACAGAGATGGGAAAAGTACTCACTTTCCGTACTCAAGTAGAAGTACAGATACGTGTGTTAAAAAATGCTCTGGTAAAAGTGGAAGTATTGATTCAATTTCTTTACTCAAGTAAAAGTAACAAAGTACAGGCTTGGAAATTTACTTAAAGTATAAAAGTAAAAGTAGCCTTGCAAATGACAACAATTTTTTATGCAAAGCTACCTGGAGCACACAAATGTTACAAGCTGAGGAACTTCAGTGGGCATGGAGTACACGGTCTTTATATAGCAATAGCTACATTTTAAATGGATGTCTGCCAATAGGCCTAAAACATAACATATATGATTATTATGACAGAAACTGGGACTCCAGGTTAATAAGATTCTGACTCATTAGCAAGATATGAATTCAGTTGTGATTCTGTGAGAATTCACAGATCCAGTTTCTATTTTTAATCTTCCCCTTAACATTTAAATGAATCTACACGTATGTGTGTGCTCAAATATGGCTTCTGGAAAGAAAATAAAGGATTAAAATATGAATGACTAAACAGACATTAATGAAGAATTGATGAAGAAATGAAGAACATTGGCCAGGAGTCCTTCTTGATGCCTACTGTCTCAAACATCTCTTTCAGATAAGGTCGAGGATGATGGGAATGTCTTGCTGCTTATCTGCCGGATCTCTGTTTTCTTCATTTTCAATCATGTCGCCCTCCATGCTACTATGTGCTAACGATAGCGCCATCCATACTACTATGTGCTAACGATAGCGCCCTCCATACTACTATGTGGTAACGTTAGCGCCATCCATACTACTATTTGCTAACGTTAGCGCCCTCCATACTACTATGTGGTAACGTTAGCGCCCTCCATACTACTATGTGGTAACGTTAGCGCCATCAAGCCGCAATACTTTGCTGTGAATTAATGCAGAATGACAAATCTGTTGAGTTGTCAAGTCGTGCGTCAAATGCAACGTACAGTACATATATTCCCCTCCATTTAGATTGAATATGGTATTGATGACGTAAACAATAATAACGATAACTCCAGTGAAATGATGTGAAAGTTGAGGACTAGATTAGGACTGGATTAAAGCTGATTCTGGTTTCCAACTTCACCCCAGGTGTGTCTGTTAGAACACAAACGGAGACAACTTCTCTCTAGCTAAGTTTCCACCACTTATCACTTGAATTACAGTATCTGAAGTTTGGTGTAAAAAAAAAAAAAAAATTCAAGCGAATAAAGCTGGTGAAACTGTTGATGCTTAATTAAGATCAACGTATAACCTAGCTAACAGGTGAAGAACCCACCAAAATCACTAGCTAACTTACTTTAAATGTGCATGAACTATAGACCAATAACAGGCTTAAGTGAGGCTTACAGTTCTCAAAGAGCCACACACACAATCTCAGCTGATTATTCTAGTTATTATTAAACCTAGTCTCTTTTTCTTTTCTCTCACTTTTTTCTCCGTGTGGCGCGTGCACCCGTTTGCGGTGTGAGGCGCTATTCTCCAACATGACGAATCCTTGTACAAAACTAAAGTAACGAGCCAATTTTGTAAAATGTAAGGAGTAGAAAGTACCGACATTTGTGTTAAAATGTAAGAGGTAGAAGTAAAAAGTTGCCACAAAAATAAATAGTAAAGTAAAGTAAAAATATCTGAAAAATCTACTTGAGTACAGTAACGAAGTATTTGTACTTCGTTACTTCCCATCTCTGACTGTACAAATGGACCAAAAATACACATTACCCTGCCAAGTACACAGCGTCTTAACATCATGTCAATTATTTTGTATATTACCCTTTTATTGGATATGTTCACTGTGTGATTTTGGGCAGACGGAAGTTAAAAATCAGAGAAATGTGGTGAAATCTTTGGTTGTCAGTGGCTTTAGATTGTACTGTGAGAAACGTCCACCCACCAAAGACAAACTGCATCAAAATTCTGACTGTGTAACATTGGGACCACCCACACTTACAAACAGAATACAACTTAAAATGATGCAAAACCAGTTACAAAAACATATTTTCCTCAAACTCACTTTTTGTAATGCATAGATGAGCCAGCGCTATGGTTAAAGCTTCTTTATTAAATAACAACATACTGAAAACATGAGCCCATAACTTTATCAGACCCATCTCAAACAGTAACATGCATTGAACTTGCAAAAATATGCCACAGTCTAAAGGTGCCCTTTTTATTTTTTTTTTTACATCAAGTCAGTGTTTTGCGTATCAACTTTGCTTCTGTTCAGTAATGCCAGGTTGCAATGATTCAGTCCCCATTTGAATACCATTATAAATTGGTTTCATACTGGCATTAAACACATGCGGTTTTCTTTCTTGTTATGGATTGCCCAAAAGTGTGAGCTCAGACAAAATACACAATGTAGCGCTAACCAGCCACCTAAATGTAAAGATGTGTTAGATGGATTGTCGTATATAGAATTCCACACTGCCCCGATTATGCACAAAACGCTGATAATGTGACTGAAATCTTCCCTTTAAATTTCTATAAATATTAATGTGTTGTGTTGTGATGGGATCAGGGATTGAGCAGCGTCTCAGGGAGACTTCCCAGGGCTCTAGCACAAGGAGGAGTGGTGTTAGTTAAATGTGGGGTCAAACAGAGGGCACAACAGGGAAGCTGTTTAAACCCGGCACCCAACCCCCCTCTCCGCCGGCACTCCAGGAAACCGCGGTACCAGAGAAACGGCAATGTGGAAGCTAATGGGAAGAATTAATGCACGGCTGCTGTGGGTCTGTTTGCTTTGTGCAGTTAATTAACCAGTAAGTGTAAAAAGCACACATGTAAAGTTCAAAGTGTGCTGAAAGGCTAATTCTAATGTTTGGGTTTTGTCTCATTATTATGTTATAGCTTCAGATTGCCCAAGTGCAGAGGCATAGACTTAATAAGGTTAAAGGTGCTTTTCATTTAAGATTTTAGGCCTTTATTTAACAGGATAGCTTTAGAGAGGAAATCAGAGAGAGAGGGGGAATGACATGCAGCAAGGGGCTGCACATAAGGTATCTGACCTTATGTGATGGCACAATCAGTCCATACTGTACTGGATTACAGTTGAGAGAGAGAGTTGAGTGTGTTCTATTACCTTTTTGGCTCACACCGTGAAAAAATGCAGCAGGCTTTCCAAGTCATGATTTGGCAGATGACTGCGAGTGTACAATGCCAGTCTCAGAGGGTCACGCTAAGATAACTGGTAGAGCTGGTCCAGAGCCAGACCAGCGTTATATTGTCTCGATCTGTCTGTCCTTTAGACCCTGCAGGCCTCCACTTGATGAAATGCAGGCTGATGGTGGTGTGAAAGGTGTGGGTTACTATCTGACAAATCAAGATGCAGTGTTCATGTGTTCATACACCAAGCTTCTGTCATCCTGTGAACAGTGGTGAGGTAAATCATTACGGCACACTTGAGTTAAGCTGAATTTAATGCTTGACTTACAGAGATTGACCTGAATAAGAATGTTACCGGGACTACACTTTGCTTCACACATACATAATGTAACAGACATAAACATGTTTGTGTATATCTTAGTTTACATACTTGTGCTGACAAATCTGAATAAGGTTGGCATGTAATTGTTTGCTAATAATGTAGGTTAAACGTTAGAAACTCTGCTCTGGATTTGGAAACGTTTACATTGCCGCACTTCCAGCCAAATGCTTAGGATTGTGGGTAGGTGTAGTGTGGCTTCTACAGAAGAAAAAGAAGCATGAACCATCTTTTCACAATCTCGTAGCATGTGGTGATCCTACCTTGAATGATTTAGACATTTTGGCTTATATGTAATATCCTTATGCAGAATGGGATAGGTATGAAATGGGTTTTTCACTTCTGAAACCACACTGCTGGACTCTATAAAGTATAACAACTGAGTGTGACCGCAAATCAGGATTCTCAAAACTGTTTTGCATGACAAGCCGCCTAAAATAACATCACAATCACACATAAATGTCTATATGAGTGGTGTTTTTAATTGTATTCTCTTGCATTTACATTTTTGCTGTGGAAAATGTCAGTTTAGCATGCATGGATGACTAAAGTGAAGAGAGGTGTGCAATTACATTTCTTTCCACATTATTTTTGGATATGGCGCGTGTGTGTAATAGGTTTACACTTTGTGATTTATTATAAAGAAAGGGGAATGGATGGTGAGAGAAATACAGAGCAGTATGTCTATGGACCGGCAGGGAGGCAGACAGACTGGTCTAAACACCACTGGGAGTGAAGAATGCACCCCCTGCTATCCTGACCTTTGGCCTTGCCGAATGTAGGCCTCAGGGGCAGCCCACGCCTGTGGAGAGACAATGCTGCAGATACCTTTTGAGCCCTGGCTTTTTATTCCTTTACAATCCCCCCCCCCCCATGCTTTTTTACGCCACGTTCTTTACTACATAAAAACTTCTCCCCATACAGGGTCCAAGTTTGGATTTAGAGCCTGTATTTAGGGGGTCGCTTTTGTGCCTCCACACAAGCCTGGAAGGGGGAAACACCCACACACCTCTCTTTCTCTCCCTCCTTTTTTCTGCTGGGTTATTTCCCCTAAGCTCTCTGCCATTCTGGCACCTGTTTTCCTCACAAAACCGTTAATTTATCACTGAATTATTAACTAAGAGCCCACTGTGTGTCTAGCACTTGGTGACATGTCCTGACTTTGTGGAGGGAGGGGGGTTACCGTAGCAACGGGGGGGCCTTTTTATCCAGAGAAAAAAAAAAGCAATTTAGCCAGCATCTGCGCTCTGGAGGATCCACCACCAAAATGGCTTGGTTGGAGAATGTTATAGCATTAATAAAATACACGAGATAGCGGCAGCATTTTGCATTGAAGAAGCATGATTCCATGGCCTGTGTTCTTTCAGCTCGACAATTTCCAGGGAAGTGCATTTGGCCATCACAATGGATGTGTAGTGCAGGATGAGCCTCTGTAATGAGCACAGTGGAGTAGGTTGGAGGGAGTGGCCTATACTTTTTATATTTTAGGAATATAGCTGACACTCAAGGGGGAAAAAATGGATGTGGTTGGAAAATAGAAAAGAAAACTGTAAACAAAAATTTAAAAAACAGTTATGCAGAGTCAGTGATAGTAAAGCCCTAAAGATGACCGCTGTTGTGGTGGTTTATGTAATGCAAAACAACATGCACATGCAAAAAGAGATGAAGCATATTAAGAGAGCGGTCGTCCGTCTAGCATGGAGAAAGGGCAGCGACTGTGCAGCTGTCAGAGGGTTTGCGATTACGGCTGTGAAAACTCTTGACCTGGTAAAGCGATAGTCATGTTGGAGCAGCACAGATGGAAGCACAAAGTAACACATACTAGCCTGCATAGTGTTGGCTAAAGTGTGGTTAAGAGGTTGGAGGGGAGGGCTACCTTTGTAGCCATTAAGAGAAGCAACAGGGTTTTGAAGTGGATACAGGCAGTTACTGAGAACCTTGGGAGCAGATTGAGGTGGGGTGTAGCATGGAGGAATGTAAATCTAAGATAGCTGCAGGGGCCCAGCCAAATGGGAGTTACAGTGGTGTAGTCAGGAGATGTAGGGAGCTAGTAATGAGTTAGCAGACAGGAGAAGTTTGTTTCTCATCTGTCTTCAACCATAGACTGACCATAGACTGAGAAGAGAATGCTGAATATTTTTTGGGATTTGAACCTGAAAGCTTCCTGACACATGATGAATGAGCTGCTGTTGCTGTTGCTGTGCACCAACCTGTTAATTTGAATCCATTTGCAGATTAAGTTGTCCATGTTGCACAGGGCATGGCTTTTTAAAGAAGCTTGTAGCAGTGCATGACAAGAGGCAAACCAAGAGTCTAGTCCAGCCTTTTCTCCCCTACTCGCCACAACAGTAAATCTTTACAGTCAGAGATCCCCCCTCCCCGCCCCCTGCCTGCAAGCACTCTCAATAAAAAGTCCCATCAAAGACAAATGCTGTTGTTGAACATGTCTTGTGGGAGGGGACAGACAAGCATCCGTCTTCTGACAAATGGCTTGCTTCACACACTAACAACCAACATCTATGGGGGAAGAAGCAATTGATCACCTGATTGTTATCTCCTCGGACAAACTGAAACATTTTATTTTAGAAAAAAACATCTTCCAATCAAACTGGAACATGATTTCCTCTGTGTCCCTAAAATGGAAAACATTACTCAAACTGTGCTGGAAACTGTGCCAATGAATTCCTTTTGGCATGAATAAAGGATTATATGGGGAACATTTTTGCCTGATAATAAATACCACTGAGAATTCCTGCGTAGGTTAAATTAAATTCCACAAATCCACTGTGACCAGTTATAAATTGTTGATACTGTAAGTTGTTTATGTGGATGAAATGAACATTTAGTTAAAGCCCTCCTTTTTTCAAGATAAGAATTGGATTATCATCTTTTGTCCCACATATAATATAGATAAAGGACTGTGCTGCTATTAGCACCACAGCAGGGTACCTCTCAGTTCTCTGTTGTAATGGGCTGACTTTCCTTTGTAGAGGGACTGTTATAATGACGCAGCAGTGGGAGCATCTAGCAGATGCTTCAGGCCTAACTGGCCAAGTGAAAGCAGATCTGTGAGGAGATGGGGCTGGAACAATGATAGGTGGATTGTGCACGTTGTGATGCCATTTTTCCACTCTAGTTCTCTCAACAGGGTCACACACACACACACACCACACCAGAGCCACTGCAGAGATTCACCAGTTACTAACAGAGGTTGAATTTGACTGCAGGCTGGAAGGGGATTCAAAAGTGACAGGGTTAAAAATGGAAGCAGATGTGTACAGATTTCAAACATTGAGACCTCTAATGTGTTGGGGCTTCTCCACGTAAGCTAACCTCCTTTTTTAAAGAGCAGAATGTTGCCATAAAGTGCAACAGTGCAAAGAGGCATGAAATTGATCACCACGCATGACATTTAACATGGAACTGTGGATTTCTCTGGACGGGGTTTGTTTCCCTCCTTTTTTTTTCTTGCTCATTTGCACTCCAGAATATACAGGAACAGTAGGCCATCATATAGGCAATGATCCTATGAAAAGAAATGTAGCTACATCTTAAAAGAATCAGCATTTTCTTTGATCACTGGGGTGATACGATTTTCAACCTTGGTATGTCCGGGCCCCACCATGGGCTGATTTTCAGCTCTTCTTCTGGATATGGAACCGCAGCCATGCATGATCCAATTAGCATGATGAGCACCAGGCGCATTGTGAGCCTAATGTTTGCATGTCCGAGAGAGTTAATGGATTGTTAGTATGGATTTCCAGCTCTCCCTGGGGTCTTAACACTCGTGGGCTCTCTGTAGAGGTTATTGGCATCCTTAAACCGGTGTGTAACTATATAGCCCGGCCTCCTGCTCGGCTATATAGTTACACATTCTGTTGATCTGATATTGATCATGAATAGAGACACCCTTAGAGAAAGCCGGGAATAGCAACATGCCATCATGCAAATAAGCTAGTGACTGCTCCATTGGACAGAATGTTTCATATTTCTCCAACATAATTATTTCATAAATTGAAAAAGAGAACAGTTTGGGCTGCAAATAACTGATTACATGATTGGTTAATCTGCAAAATGTGTTCTTAACGAATCTTTCTATTAAGAAAATGAGGGGAAATAATTGTCCTTATACAGTTTCCTACAGTCCAAGGTGACATCTTCAAATGTTTTGTTGTGTCCGACCAGCAGTCCAAAACTTCATATTCAGTTTACAATGATATCAAACTCAGAAAATTTTTATTTATTTTTTTAAAGATGATTTTTTTTGGGGCATTTTAGGCCTTTGTTTCCACAGGACAGATAAAGACATGAAAGGGGAGAGCAAAGGGGAATGACACGCAGCAAAGGGCCGCAGGTCGGAGTTGAACCCGTGGCCGCTGCATCGAGGAGTAAACCTCTACCAACTGAGCTCTCCTGGCCACAGAAAATAACTTGTTTTTTGATGAAAAAATGATCAATTATCAAAAAAGTTGGCAATCATTTTGAAAGGAATAGTTTGGCATTTGTGGAAATACGCCGATTGGCTTTAGGAGTTAGATGAGAAGATCAGATTCAGCTTTATTTGCCAGGTATGAGGACACATACAAGGAATTTTTTCTTTGGAGCATTGTTGCTCACAATGTGCTTACACTTACAAAACAACCAAACAATACACACTAATATATACACAATATATAGATACTCTAAACAGAATCAATATAGAGACATGAGTGCAATGAAGAGTTCAATAAAAATTATTTAAATGTGGAGAATAGTGCAAAGGATACTGGGTTAAATAGTATTATGTTATTATATTACAATATGAACAGTATGAACAGTTCTGGAATAGGGACTGAGAATGATGAATAAATAACAAATAAGTGAGATATAAAAATGGGAATGATGAGTACATAGTAAATAATAATAAGTGAGATATGAGAATGAGAATGAATACTAATAACAGGTGCTGTTTAAAGACAGTGTTACTGGGTTATTGACCAGAATTGAACCTGACACATGACATTTGTCACGTCAGAATGAAGCTTCAGCCGGTTAGCTTAGCATAAAGACTGCAGACGGGGTAAGAGCTAGCCTGGCTCTGTCTAAAGGTAACAAAATCCACCTACTTGCACCTTTTAAAGCGTATTAATTAATGTGTTGTAACTCGTCTGTTTAAAACATACAAAAAGCTAAGCTAGCCGGCTGCTGGCTGTAGCTTCATATTTATTGTACAGATGGGAGTGGTTTTGGCTTTCTCTGAACTCTCAGCAAGAAAGCAAGCAAGCAAGTAAGTGTATTTCCCCCAACTATTTCATTGGTTAATCTTCTCAGTTTTACGTACAGCAGCTCATAAGAAAAGACTGTAACAAAATGAGTCCTGTGACAGACAATTAAAACCTACCGAGATCACAAAAACATCCTTTACACCACTTTTACAAGACGGAAGTATTTTCTCAAGCCAAGGGATGAATGCAGATTTGACAGTATGATTTGTGTGTTTTTTAGTATCATGTCACATTCTGTATTCATTGTCTCAGCTATAATAGACAGCCTGCGGCTCTCAACAATAAAACAGTGTTTTGGGGTAACTGGATCACTGTGTCATGTGATCCTCATGTTTTCTACTCACAACACGAGGAGGACGCTGTTATTGTGAGAGCTATTGTCTTAAGTGTTTTGGAGAAAGATTTTGGATTACAATGGAAACTTAAAACTCGGCTGCAACAAGTGTGAGAAACCCCCTTTTCCACCCCACCCCATGCACGATTAATTCTTTTGAGGTGCTGAAATCCATTTGACGTTTCAGACTCCAGGACTTGCAGCTTTTGTAATCATAGCGGTCCTTTCATTCTAAAGGCATATCTAAAACCTCGAAGGACTTAGCATGAGGGGCTACTCTGATCTGCAGCCAAATCACCCGGCAGACCTAATTCAAGGATGAAGGAAATAAGTGGCACGACAAAGAGGAGGTAGGAATTGGGTTCTGTTTCTGAAGTTGCTACACAGATCTCTCAGCTGATCTGGAACAACATAGAAAGGCTTGGTACTTATCTTCCTCTACTCTTAAAACAAGTCCTGTGCTTCAATTATCTTATATGATCTTCAAGGATGTACATTAATCTGTGGTGTGGTTCCTATTTTGAGCCATGGTGGCTGCATGTTTTCAAAATCATGACATTTTAGTGCAAGTGCAGAACCAATCACACTATCACTCTGCTTCTTTTTCCTTTCCTCTTGTGGCCGGCTCACACTCTTTCGGCTAAATCCGTCTCTCAATCTCACATCATCAGCCCCGGATGACTGCAGCAGGCGGCTGAGTGAAATGGGTGCAGTTGTACAGATTTGGTGTCAGGCACGCTAGCTCTCGGAGACAGTCCCAGTTAATGCCACTAAACCCCATCAATTTGTGAGCCGAGATCGAGTTTCCAAGAGCAGCATGGATTGTGTGGTAAAACTGTTGACTGTGGCAGACACTGAAGTTTGCTTCTGAGGGACTTCCAGACCAACATTGCCGGGAGGCTCCGGGTTGTCTTGTCCATGGGACGGACCGTCTGACCTGCTGTTAGAAAAGGCCTGCAGTTGACCTCTGGCGAGTGTATGACAATATTTGTGCAAAGAGGAGACCCACAATATGAGTAAAACATACACCGTGCACTAGGCCTGCACGATTCAGTGAAAAATAATGACAAAACTAATTGTCAGTACCTAACCAAGGTTATTATAGTTTTGCATTTTTCATTAGTTATTTTTATTTCTTTTAGACTTTTTGTTTTCAAATTCAGTTAGTTTTAATTGGCTTTTTTTTTAATGCTTACTTTTAGTTTGGTTTTTATTAGTTTTAGTTTTTTGTAATATGGGTTATTAGTAGGGGGATTTTGAAAAAGTCAGAAAAGGTATTGTGTAACAATAACTCAACAAAAACATACAATTTTACAAATATGTATTCACAATGTATTGAACAATAACACCAGTACAAACAATGTACACATGATGATAACAGATAAGTAAACAGTCAACACAAGACGCCACAGAATGCATTTGACGTGTTCCAGGAGAAAAGCCTAAATAGCCAACAGACTAAAGAAGACAGACATCAACAGGTGTTAAGAACTTTGGTTGGAATAAAGCTGTGAACTTTTTGAAGTTAATCGACTCCCAATTGTGTTGACATACCAGTATTAACCCACGTTCCCTCCTGCTTTTGGTGTTCCTGGGTATTTACTAACCAGCTATCGGGTCTTGGTGAAAGCCCACCTGTAGTGTTCTCTGTCCTGCTGTTGTCTCCGTCATGCTGCTAGCCCTACGTATCCATACGTCCATGCCCGTAACGTTACCGGAGTTGTCTTCTGTTTCGGGGAAAGGGGGCTTGGCGTTCTCCTTTTACCTTGTTAAGGTAAGCTAAGTTAGCCTCCTTGTGTTCGTTTCTCAAATTTAGGCTACTTTCAAATCCGTGGGCTGTTTCCCTGTAATAAACTGTCCACATAATTTACCACCTTACACTACATGACATTTGTTTTTATCTGACCGTCATAATCAAATAGGAATCTGCCGCTCTCTTCCGACTTTCGGTACCGCCATGATGCCAGGCGAGGGGCACGGACTGTTTGTTGTGTTCAATTTACTTGGAATGTCGGAATTTCTGGGTTCCCAGTCGGAAAATATACACGTCTAGGGAAATGTCTTAGGACATTTACTCAATCCAAAAAAAATTCCATCCATCCATCCATCTTCATCCGCTTATCCGGTATCGGGTCGCGGGGGCAGCAGCTCCAGTAGGGGACCCCAAACTTCCCTTTCCCGAGCCACATCAACCAGCTCCGACTGGGGGATCCCGAGGCGTTCCCAGGCCAGGTTGGAGATATAATCTCTCCACCTAGTCCTGGGTCTTCCCCGAGGCCTCCTCCCAGCTGGACGTGCCTGGAACACCTCCCTAGGGAGGCGCCCAGGAGGCATCCTTACCAGATGCCCGAACCACCTCAACTGGCTCCTTTCGACGCGAAGGAGCAGCGGCTCTACTCCGAGCTCCTCTCGGATGACTGAGCTTCTCACCCTATCTCTAAGGGAGACGCCAGCCACCCTCCTGAGGAAACCCATTTCGGCCGCTTGTACCCTGGATCTCGTTCTTTCGGTCATGACCCAGCCTTCATGACCATAGGTGAGGGTAGGAACGAAAATTGCCCGGTAGATCGAGAGCTTTGCCTTCTGGCTCAGCTCTCTTTTCGTCACAACGGTGCGATAAACGGAATGTAATACCGCACCAGCTGCTCCGATTCTCCGACCAATCTCACGCTCCATAGTCCCCTCACTCGCGAACAAGACCCCAAGGTACTTAAACTCCTTCACTTGGGGTAAGGACTCACTCCCCACCCGAAGAAAGCACTCCATCGGTTTCCTGCTGAGAACCATGGCCTCAGATTTAGAGGTGCTGATCCTCATCCCAGCCGCTTCACACTCGGCTGCGAACCGATCCAGTGAGTGCTGAAGGTCACAGACCGATGATGCCATCAGGACCACATCATCCGCAAAAAGCAGCGATGAGATCCCGAGCCCACCGAACTGCAACCCCTCCCCGCCCCGACTACGCCTCGATATCCTGTCCATAAATATTACAAACAGGATTGGTGACAAAGCGCAGCCCTGGCGGAGGCCAACCCTCACCTGGAACGAGTCCGACTTACTGCCGAGAACCCGGACACAGCTCTCGCTTTGGTCATACAGAGATTGGATGGCCCTAAGAAGGGACCCCCTCACCCCATATTCCCGCAGCACCTCCCACAATTTCTCCCGGGGGACCCGGTCATACGCCTTCTCCAGATCCACAAAACACATGTAGACTGGTTGGGCATACTCCCAGGCCCCCTCCAAGATCCTTGCGAGAGTAAAGATCTGATCCGTTGTTCCACGACCAGGACGGAATCCGCATTGTTCCTCTTCAATCCGAGGTTCGACTATCGGCCGAACCCTCCTTTCCAGCACCTTGGAGTAGACTTTACCAGGGAGGCTGAGAAGTGTGATACCCCTGTAATTGGCACACACCCTCTGGTCCCCCTTTTTGAAGAGGGGAACCACCACCCCGGTCTGCCACTCCTTAGGCACCGTCCCAGACTTCCACGCAATGTTGAAGAGGCGTGTCAACCAAGACAGCCCCTCCACACCCAGAGCTTTCAGCATTTCTGGACGGATCTCATCAATCCCTGGGGCTTTGCCGCTGTGGAGTTGTTTGACTACCTCAGCGACTTCCACCAGGGAAATTGACGACAATCCCCCATCATCCTCCAGCTCTGCCTCCACCAAAGAGGGCGTGTCAGCTGGATTTAGGAGTTCCTCAAAGTGCTCCTTCCACCGCCCTATTACCTCCTCAGTTGAGGTCAACAAGGTCCCACCCTTACTGTATACAGCTTGGATGATTCCTCGCTTCCCCTCCTGAGGTGGCGAACGGTTTTCCAGAAGCACCTTGGTGCCGACCGAAAGTCCTTCTCCATATCTTCTCCGAACTTCTCCCACACCCGCTGCTTTGCCTCTGTCACAGCAGAGGCTGCAGCCCTTCGGCCCGTCGGTACCCTGCAACTGCCTCCGGAGTCCTCCGAGACAACATATCCCGGAAAGACTCCTTCTTCAGTCGGACGGCTTCCCTGACCACCGGTGTCCACCAGGGTGTTCGTGGGTTACCGCCCCTTGAGGCACCTAAAACCCTAAGACCACAGCTCGCCGCCGCAGCTTTAGCAATGGAAGCTTTGAACATTGTCCACTCAGGTTCAATGCCCCCAGCCTCCACAGGGATGCACGAAAAGCTCCGCCGGAGGTGTGAGTTGAAAGTCCGTCGGACAGGGGCCTCCTCCAGACGTTCCCAGTTTACCCGCACTACCCGTTTGGGCTTACCAGGTCTGTCCAGAGTCTTCCCCCACCCCCTGACCCAACTCACCACCAGATGGTGATCAGTTGACAGCTCTGCCCCTCTCTTCACCCGAGTGTCCAAAACATACGGCCTCAGATCAGATGAAACGATTATAAAATCGATCATTGACCTTTGGCCTAGGGTGCTCTGGTACCAAGTACACTTATGAGCATCCCTATGTTCGAACATGGTGTTTGTGATGGACAATCCATGACTAGCACAGAAGTCCAACAACAGACAACCACTCTGGTTTAGATCAGGGAGGCCGTTCCTCCCAATCACGCCTCTCCAAGTATCTCCATCATTGCCCACGTGTGCATTGAAGTCCCCCAGCAGAACTATGGAGTCCCCTACTGGAGCCCATACAGGACTCCATTCAAGGTCTCCAAGAAGGCCGAATACTCCGAACTCTTGTTTGGTGCATATGCACAAACAACAGTCAGAGTTTTCCCCCCATCACCCGCAGGCGTAGGGAGGCGACCCTCTCGTCCACCGGGGTAAACTCCAACGCAGCGGCGCTCAGCCGGGGGCTTGTGAGTATCCCCACACCCGCCCGGCGCCTCACACCATGAGCAACTCCGGAGTAGGACAGAGTCCAACCCCTATCCAGGAGTACGGTTCCAGAACCGAGACTGTGCGTAGAGGTAAGCCCCACCAGATCTAACCGGTAGCGCTCCACCTCCCGCACAAGTTCCGGCTCCTTCCCCCACAGAGAGGTGACATTCCACGTCCCCAGAGCCAGCCTCTGCTGCCCGGTTCTGGTCCGTCGAAGCCCCTGACCTTCGCTGCCACCCATATAGCAGCGCACCCGACCCCTTTGGATCCTCCCACAGGTGGTGGGCCCATGGGCTGGAGGGAGAGGTGCCACGTTACTTGTTCGGGCTATGCCCGACCGGGCTCCGTGGCAAACCCGGCCACCAGACGCTCGCTCACGAGCCCACCGTCTGGGCCTGGCTCCAGACGGGGGCCCCGGGCTTCCTCCGGGCGGGGTCTCTCTATCCCTTCCTTGATTAACCATTGAAGTCTTTGAACCATTCTTTGTCTGGTCCCTCCCCTGAGACCTCTTTGCCATGGGAGACCCTACCAGGAGCACAAAGCTCCAGACAACACAGCCCTCAGGTTCATAGGGACACACAAACCTCTCCACCACGATAAGGTGATGGTTCCCGGAGAGGAAAAAAAAAATTGTTTGGTTAAAATACCAAACAATTTTTTTTGGCACCTTTTAACACATTTTGCATCAACACAGGCCTGTAAACGTAGAGGTCTCAATGAAGAGAAGGGAGAGCATTGGGAGCACTTTAACACCTATTTAATACAGTCTGTTTAAGACTAACAGAAGAATTTGTGATGCATTCGGCTGGTAAAATTAAATGAGAACCAAAGTCATTTTATAAAAATCAAATTCATTTAAAAATTAAATTGTAAACAGGGTGAATCGAGATTGCAATTAATTGTAACGATTAATCGGGCAGGCCTACTGCGCACACTTTCCTCTCTCTTATTCAGTCTGCATATCAGATTTGTTGTGCTTGACGCCTGAAGTCACTGTTTTCACAAAAAGAGCAACAAAAGATTTTCGTCAAGCTGTAACACAACTCCCAGCTTACTTCCCAGAGCCTCAGGAAAAACGGTGCTCACTTCATTTGGCACACTACCTTCTACTGCATAGACCTGCACGATTAATCATTATAAAATTGCGATCTCGATTCACCCTGTTCACGATTTCATTTTTAAATAACTTTAACGACTTTCGTTTTCATTTAATTTTACAAGCCGACTGCATTGCAAGCGCTACTACTTTCTTCTTCTGTGAGTTTTAAAGATACAGTAAGACTGTATAAAATGTTAAAGCGCTCCCAAGCGCTGCAATGCTCTCCCTTCTCTTCATTGAAGCCTCTATGTTTACAGGCTTGTGGTGATGTGCTATAGGTGCCAAAACAAATCTGCCAATTTTTTTTCATTTTGTCATGCTTCATGTGTGTACTTTGTGTGTCCTACTACTTCAGCATCCAGACAACACAAATCATTATATGATTTGGTTACTTTGTGGATGTTTGACTGAGTACAGTGTTAAATTTGTTTTTTTGGCAAAGATGAAATCACCTTTGTGTTTTTTTTATACATCCTGCAAAGTCATTAAAGGCATTTCAATTCAACATTCAACAGAAATGAACCAGAAGAATATGAGTCAAATAAGACAGACCCACTGACGCTATAGTCTTCTGGAGATGTTTTTCACTTTTGCTCTCCTGTCTGAATTTTCTGATTTGGCGTACATGCATTGAGGGATCCCCTTCCTATTCTTCTGCACTTGCTGAAGCAGCAACATTGCACAGCGCTGATTGCCGCTCTCTACCAGCCACAGGCTATTTTCTATTCACAGTGTAGGACTCTTCCCTCTGATATGGAAAGTGAGTCTCAGATATGTGAAATCCTTGATCTTCTCTTTGATGTTAAGGAACACACTGATTGCTGAACTCTATAAATAGTGTCAGTTCATGCACACATTTCTAGATATACATATAGGATCCTTTTTGACTTTTATGAGGCCATATTCTTAGCAACTCATTTATTATGATTAAATTCAAGGCCAAAAGCACTCATAAATGCTGAGGCTTGGCTTGTCTATCCAAGAAGCTCCAATAATTCAGTGCTCAACACTTGCTTTTACTATTATTCATGACACAGCGGGGACAGCATGAGTTTGCTCTTGTTCAGCCTCTTTTAAAGTGCAGCAGTGTGCTTCTCACCCTCTGCTAATTCACCTCGGGGCTGACTGCACTCATTCTACCTCCTAGTACCCCGAGTCTCTTTTAAACAGAGAGGGGGTTTGTCCTATGAAATACCTATAGTGCTCAGTTGACATTTGTTTTGTTTAAACTGCAGTATTTTAGGTGAACCCGCTGCTCTGCGTAGCTGCACTAAAGCCATGATTTGACTGGGTTAAATAGTTTTCCAGCTCTGAAATTTGAATAAATAATATACAAGTTTCCGTCAAGGTTTTTTTTTCCTTTCTTTTTCCAACCTCTCCTCGTCTTTTTCTCTCCACAGATGAAGCTGTGGAACAAATACAAAGTAACTAGTATCCCATCTCTGGTGTTTGTGGACGCAGCAACGGGGAAGGTGGTGTGTCGAAATGGTCTACTGGTGGTCAGAGATGACCCTAAAGGTGAGATTGGCAGACGCCACGGCCACACACACACACACACACACAAATTTGTGGTATATTATTAGGGAAGAAAGCACGCTGATAATTACTTTTATCACATGACCCCAAGCTCTTAATCCTCTTTATTAAATGATTAACACCAACCAGCCTTTCAGCCCTAAAAATATCAGTGAAATGAGGTCATAGGAAGACATTTGAGGGTCAAAAGGACAAAACAACATGGATCAATTTCTCACACACGTCTGTCAAACCTGTGTAACCCTGAATTCTTGGTGGGGAGCATTCTTCGGAGTCTCTGGGTAAAAGATAGGATACTTCTCCTTGAATAATCTATTTAATCAACACCATCCAGACTGTAACAAACTGAAATTGCGCACCCCTCCCTCAGGGTTCACAGCAGATGTTCCATTCTTACACCTGTCCCAAATAAAACTGCAGCAGGTAGGAAAATTCCCCAGGGCAAGGGGGCATGAATGCACAACATACATGTAATAGAAAATGTGGATTATGTGGATGTCTTCTTGCACATTTTCAATATGTGCATAAAAAACCTACAGAAAGACAGCTAATGAAACAGCAGGGCTGCTCAATCATGTAAACAATCCTTATCACGAATATTGTTGGTCAGTATAGAAATCATGATTATTTAACGTGATTATTCATTCACTTTTGGAAAATGTGGCATTTATTACATTTTAAAAAAAAACATTGAAATAGTTAAACACATCAACAGTGGAAACACTCAACTGTCATTCCCATTCCAGTGTTTCCTCTGGAATTTTTTTTCCAGCTACAACGGGGGGCTGTCAACAGGCTTATCTGCTAATAGCTACCGACTGTTACCTTGAAACCGTCCAGCAAATAGACGGTACCGTAGGGAGGTTACCTGAAACCGTTTTTTTTTACATCCCCACTCATTTTACACACAGTTTAACAACAAAACAAAATGCTGAGTGAACATTACTAGCTGAGTTTTTTATGTTGGTTTTGAGCGGTATCCACTCACACTAACCTGGAAAACGGTTTTAAAACAGTAGCTAACGTTAACCCACTAACTAGCTAGCTAACTTTAATACAGCGTGTCGGAGAAATACAACGTCTCCTGCAGTGGGGAGGCAGAAGGGCCGCAGCGTTTGTTAACGTTAGCGTCTTGTCTCATATGGGGTCTGATGAACAGTATATTCGGAAAATTCAGTGTCCACAATCCTATTTTCCAATGAATTGTAGCTGTCATATTTCACGGAACCGCGTGAGTGCAGATGTCATGACGCGGCTTTCATTGCTGTTTGTCACTTTGCCTAAGTTGAGTAAGAAGCATAGACGGTTAATATTCAGAAAAATATGTATATGGTAACAAGTAGCTAGTACTCGCCCTGTTAGCTACTTAGTTGCCATGACTTTGCGAGTGATGATGTCCTGTCACTGTTTCAGTTGCTCAGGAAAGAGAGCGGATAACAGTTGGCTTAAAGTTTAGCAGAGTAGACGGCTCTGCAGAGTTGTGTAATTCAGTGTGCCGTGGTGCTGCTTAAGCAGCACTCGGCACAATGACTATTATTGCCCATACTTATTATTATTATTTCTTATTCTTAATCTTCCGCCAAATTTCGTCCCGCTACTAGTCCCGGAGCGTTGCCAACACGCGCAACACATTACACCGACATGTGGGTATTGATTGGGAATGGTGTGCTATGTAGTTTCAACCAGATTTGCCGCGTGGTTTTACCGAAATCGGCAAAAATACGGCAAAAATCTCTCATTGACTTGAATGGGAAATGTTCGGGAAATCTCTCAACATTGCTCCAAATCCCCCCTCTTTGGGACCGTGCTGCATCGCCATACTTTAACGTAGAAACATGATTAAAAGTTTAAACCGAAGACAAGACTTTGGTGTTTATTGGGCTGAATGGGCGTTCAGATATCTAGCACGGTTTCTCCCAAATCCCAGTTTACGTATCGTCCCGTTTTCAGACCGGCTCAGATTTTCCAATGTGTGTGTATGTGGTGGAATGTTGAGAGCTAGAGTGGGGGACAGAGTGGGGAGCTGTGGTACGAATATCTGGAAGTTTCCCGAACAAATTGCTCTCTCGCCTCCAGTTTTAACTCTTCAGACCTCATTATTGGTCAAAATGTAGGGAATCTTGTTGCGGTCGCAGACATGTAACTATGGAGTCTGTCGGTCTTAAATTGTTGGTTGTGATCTACCAACTGTCGACAGAAATTATGAAAAAAACATTTAGCTGGGGACGATTCAGTGATTTTTTCTCTCAAACAAATTGCTCTCTCTCCTCCAGTTTTAATTCTTTAGACATCATAGTTGGTCAAAATGTAGGGAATCTTGTGCCGATCGCAAACATGTAACTATGGAGTCTATCGGACTAAAACTTTTCGCGCTAGGCTCACCAAATGCAGATAGACAACACTGGAAAAAAAATCTGGCTCCCTCTCTGACAAAATCACCATAGCAACAGGTTCTGATACTGACAGGACAGAGGGAGGGGCTGCAGGACGATGCTCTGAAACAAACAAATTGCTCTCTCTCCTCCAGTTTTCAGTCTTCAGACATAATTTTTGGTGAACATATCGGAAATCTTGTGCCGGTCGCAGATATCTAAGTATGGAGTCTGTCAGACTTAAAATTCTTGCGCTAGAATCATAGCAACCAATTCTGACACACACACACACACACATTCACCCACACAGACACAGACACACTCAGACACACACACCCCTATCATGACACTGTTCCCTGGCGGCCATGTTGACCAACTGACTCCTAACTGACGTTTCCATTGTGTGTGTGTGTGTGGATGGGCCCCAATAACAGGCACACTGATAAAATTTCTGCGGAATTTTCTAGTTATGACTTTATGACTTCTCATAAACAGCTGAAGGAGTGGCGGTGCATGATGTACGTCAACATCAACATTATTTTTTTCCATTCAGAACACAAAACAAAAACAGTTTAATGCCAAATGAAATGTCTCTCGACTAGCATGAATAAGCAACTTACATGTAATAGAAAATGTGCATTAATATGCGTTTTGATGTGGCATTTCTCCCCCTCCTGTTTTAATGCACAGTTTCAGTTTGTGCAAAAGAAATGGACAGACACTTAATGATGCAGTGTTGTGGGTGATTCTAAAATAATAATTCATACTTTGCATGTGACATCACAACTACTAGTTGGCGGGCAAGAACCTAAGTCTCCTAGCAACAAAACAAAGTAAGAAAATCATCTTGCCAGGATGTCACCAGTTTTAGAACAAGCATTGCAACAATTATGCAGACGCAGACCGCTACGATTGACTGACACACACACATTGTTCAAATCATACGCTGGATGGTTTATCAGTCTTTCTACATGGGTTTAGTTAATTATCGGGGTATCATTTATATAATATTTTAGCGTAGGCAGGGTGTAGCGCTACAAATTAAGATAAAGACTTCATCACACAACAAAACAGATTGGCAAACGTTAGCGGGTAGCTAGCAAGTAACACTCACGTTTTCTGTCCTGTTTTTCACTTCCCATACGACAGCATTGTTAACCCATCCACTCTTGAAGAAGAAAAAAAGATAGCTATCCGTACTTTTGCAATCTTACATTTCTTTGTGCGGTGTAAGGTAACAGATTCCCTATAAGATAGATGTGAATATCTCCAAAGTCTAAGTCTTGTAGAGACTTGGCCAGCTTCAAAGCAATGATAACATGAGCATGTGCTGTGTACGGATCACAAGATCTTAGTATGTTAATCTTTTCACGATATCTAATTTTAACATTTGGTGACATATGCTCTAAATAGTAGATTGATTGTAGGCCTAGTATTGTATATCTGCAAGGCTACAATTGCTCTGGCTGGCCACTGTTCTACACCATTTTCTCTGTGTTTCTTGTGCGCCAGGTATCCATGGTGATCACGTGACTGCAAAATAGGAATTGGCGTAATAATCAAAAGTTTATCTGCAAAAGTGCAGAATATTATATTACTTCAACTTAAGACACAACACTCATTCTCTGTAATGATGTTTACCAAATGCTCCCAGTTACCTGTGGAGATGGCACATTTAGCTAAAACATTTTGCAATAACCCCCCCTTTCCCCATAATTATGGGGCTGCATGAATATTATAGTGTATGTCTCTTCCTCATCTGCAAACCCTATAATTTCTGCACTTTGAAGTGGAGACAGAGAATTAACGAGAATGATCTTGCATTCCTTTCCCTGTCCTCTGTAGCTGTGAAGAGCTCAATATTTTCAAACGTTGCCTCTTCAGACCTCGTTAGGTCAGCGTGAAAAGAAAGTGCCGTTAGTCATGTGAGAAGGGAGAATAGCGGCTCTATGGCAGCGCAGTGGTGAAGCAAAATGGATTTCACATGAGGATTGTGACAGATATTCCTGCCTGCCTGGTTAATGAAAGCCAGTCCGAGTCTGCAGAATTATCCATTATCATTAACTGTTCTTCCAAAGTAGATGTGGCTGGAGAACACATTAATCTCTGGACTGAGTAGCAAATATGGGCGCAGACATACTACCATGCCTTCATTTTCAGTTAATGCTTAACACTTAACAGGCTCACATTTTGGTTTTATTATTCATTTTGATGCATTTTCCTGTTCATATTATTTTAAAGGCAGACTAAGTGCACTTCCTGATGTGAAATCAATTCAACTACGGTTAGTAATAGGAAAAGGCACTAAAGTTTGTTGTACGTCAAGAGTGGGAGGTCTCAAAACAATTCAGGGCCTTCTACCTTTCACTCTCGATGAAAAGCCTGACTTGAGTGGCGGCAGACTAGCCTGCAGCGTGAAGATGGAGTGCACTTTTACAATCAGGACAACAATAAAACGCTGTGTCAGTGCGGTGCAGACGTGTCATTCCTGCCTAATGAAGCTCTAGACAACCATGCTCCCATAAAGAGCCCATTATGGAACCAGCCGTACAAGGGTTTTATTTATGATTGCCTCCTTTTTAATTCGGCTGTACTAAATGCATCTCTAGAGCTTGACGGGAACAATGAAGAGACCTTGAAAGAGAAATAAAAAGTGTGAAGGAGAGCAGGAGGGAAGTATTTCATGCAACCTTCATTTGCTTAAGAGGCATGGCTTTCAGTCGTTATTAAAACCATATTTTTGAATCTGTTGTGTATTTCTAGTAGAAGATGTGACAAAAATGTCTTTAAGTAAAGTATACCTGGCAACCACATATGACTTTTTGTTATCTAACAGCCATGCCACAGATGGAAATAGTGTCTCTGGTTTAGAGCTGCAATGATTAGTTGATTAATTGATTGGTCAATTGACAAAAACATTGATAGTTGTTTTGAGAAATATATGGTCAAAATGATCTGGTTCCAGCTTCTCAATTTCAATTCAATTTTCAATTTTATTTATAGTATCAATTCATAACAAGAGTTATCTCAAGACACTTTACAGATAGACCACACTCCAGAATTTACAAGGACCCAACAGTTCTAATAGTTTCCTCCAGAGCAAGCAACAGTGCGACAGTGGCAAGGAAAAACTTCCTTTTAGGCAGAAACCTCGGTCAGACCCAGGCTATTGGTAGGTGGTGTCTGACGGGCCGGTTGGGGTTAGAATGAAGAGTGGCAATAACAAAAATAGAAAAAATTAGTAGTTTGTAGAAGTTCTTTGTAGTAGTTCATGGCATAGCAGGACGCTGTGCGGCATTACAAGGCACAGCAGGACGTAGCAGGAGGTAGCAGGACGTAGCAGGACGTAGCAGGGCACCGCAGTGTAGCAGTTGAACATGGCATCACAGAACGTGTAGCGGGACCATGGCGACAGCTGCTACCCTGATTTTGGAGCCTCTCTGATCCAAGGGAACATGCTGGGGAAAAAAGAACATAAGGACTCCGGGGAATGACTCCCCAGAGCTAGGTTAGTAACACGCATTTCTGGGACATGGATGCACATAAATGAAAAGATGGAAAGATAGAGGAGAGAGGAGCTCAGTGTATCAAAATAAGTCCCCAGCTGTCTAAAACTATTACAACAAAACCAAGAGAGACGAGGTAAAGAGAGCTCCAGCCCGGCCGGGCCAGAACTCTCCCCAACCGGATCGGGCTGTATGCCAAGTCTCCCTTTAGTTCTATTATATTCTTGATTATATGTTAGATAAATCTGACAACTATGTGACTAACTACTACTCCCTAACAATATTCGATTCTATGCCCTAACTAGTGTATCAAAATAAGTCCCCAGCTGTCTAAAACTATTACAACAAAACCAAGAGAGACGAGGTAAAGAGAGCTCCAGCCCGGCCGGGCCAGAACTCTCCCCAACCGGATCGGGCTGTATGCCAAGTCTCCCTTTAGTTCTATTATATTCTTGATTATATGATAGATAAATCTGACAACTATGTGACTAACTACTACTCCCTAACAATATTCGATTCTATGCCCTAACTAGTGTATCAAAATAAGTCCCCAGTTGTCTAAAACTATTACAACAAAGCCAAGAGAGACGAGGTAAAGAGAGCTCCAGCCCGGCCGGGCCAGAACTCTCCCCAACTGGATCGGGCTGTATGCCAAGTCTCCAACATGAATATTTTCTAGTTTCCTGTGTCTTCTACGACCATGAATTAAATATCTGTGGACAAAATAAGACATTTGAAGGCGTGACCTTGGATTAAGAGAAAATAATGAATCGAGAAACTATTGGACAGATTTATCAATAATTAAAATAATTTTTAGTTTCAGCCCTACTTTGGTTTTATACCTTACCTGACACTTTTTTTGAACTACTCGTGTTGTGGCTCGATGGATGGGTTGGTCCACACTGAAATATTTCCATAATTATTGGATAAATACAATGATAAACATTCATGTTCCCCTCGGGATAAATGGTAATAACTTTGGTGATCCACTGACTTTCATCTAGCGCCATCATCAGTTTAAACATTCAATTTGTAAAATATCTTGGTTCCTGACTAAATACCTGGTAAACTAATGACATTCCCATCAGCCTCAGGTTTATTATTATTAACATGCTAAACTAATTCAGTGACCATGGTAAACATTATACCTGCTAAACATCAGCATTTATGTTGATGTTCACGCTGATGTTAGCATTTAGCTCAAAGCACTGCTGTGCCTATGTACAGCTTCACAGAGCAGCTAGCATAGCATAGTCTTGTTGTTTTATCCAGTGTTTCCCCCAGTGTATTGCAAGTTGCCCACTACCAGGCCTAGGTCTCTGGAAATTATTATTAATGTTAGTATTCATTTTTAGACTTTTTTTGAACTTACGTTACAGTGTGCGACTCGGTTGGAACTAAGATGTCATGTTTTCAAATCTCCAGTTAGCTTTTAACACTGACTTAAAGTTTCCATATTACGAAAAATGGGATCAGGGGTGTTATTTTGTGTCTCTGGTGATTCAACACGCATACAAACTTGGAAAAAAAACTATGCATGCTGTTTTGTTTTAAGTAGATTCAGGTTTCTGAATGTGTCCTGCTTTCAGTCTCCTGTGAGCGGGTCAAAATCTGCATGGCTTTCTACGTCACTAGCCGATGTAAATCGAGACTTGAGTTGCGCATGTGTCACTTTGCGACAAGTAGCATAAGATCCAATACAGTAAAAATGTACCTACTTAACAAAGTTGGTTCACTGCTGGCTACAAGTTAGCTATCAAACACAACAAGGTTGTTTGTTGAATGCCGTTTTGAGCTAACATTAGCAATCAAACTATCATAGATGTCTCTCTCGTTAGCTAAAACCGAGACCCAAACACACTGGGTGAAAACAGGATTTGCACCAATTGCGGTATAACAAATAACAAAAATATGGTGTTTTTTTTTTAAATGAAACCATGTAAACTAGGGTGACCAGACATCCACAATTTCACTGTGACTGACAAACCCTAAATTGGAATGAAAGAAAAAAAAACATTGATCAAATGTAGCCTATAGTTGCAAGACAGCCAGAGCAAGCGCTGCTCAGAGCTCAGAAAAGTTTGGGAATGCCATATTTTACAATGCTAAAATTAGTAATAATTTACATGGAGTCTGGTGGGTTTAGCGAAGACAATTTTGGACTTTGTTTAAAAAAATGCAGCGTTAAAAAAGGATATTAATCTTTAACAGAAAGGTCCACCTCCTTAGAAATCCTTTCCATAATGTTGCCAGTCAATTAGAATATTAATCTGAGTCTGTCAGAAGCAAAATTAACATTTTTATGAATATAAATACAAGCTGCATAATTGCCCTATTAACTTACATTGTAACTTGTTTTTCCCGCTGCCGACTGCAGCAGTCTCATTTAATACTGGGTCGATGTCAAAGTAAAATATTTCCTCAATAGTTTTTACAGTATATGATACTCAATGAGCTGTTGCAGAAACAAGCCCAAACTGAAGCAATAAAGCAAAAGTTGTCAGATAAATGTAGTTCAGTAAACATTACATTTCCCTCTGAGGTGTATGAAGTACAAGTATGAAGTAGCAGCAGGTGTGATTCTAGGATCAGACCTTTTTAGGGGGACTAAGCCCCTAATTAGAATGTGGCTTACATTAAATGTTATATTTACATCATGCATAAATCTCTCCACACCCATTACTCTTTGTGAAATATCTCACAAACTCTTCACGAAACACATGCATCAGTACAACAAGTAACAAGTCATGAAGGTTTTGAAATTGCAACACAATTTCTACATTCAATTTTCAATTCAATTTTATTTATAGTATCAATTCATAACAAGAGTTATCTCAAGACACTTTACAGATAGACCACACTCCAGAATTTACAAGGACCCAACAGTTCTAGTGGTTTCCTCCAGAGCAAGCAACAGTGCGACAGTGGTTTCCAAAATTTCAATGTATTGTATGTAATAATGTAATCTCATGTAAACTATGTCGGCACAGACATTTTTGTAAATTGCTTAGCCAGTGTATCCCACCATAATGATTATTATATTGCCAGATTCCAGACAATCCCAATTATCTATCTATCTATCTATCTATATATATATATCTCTCTATCTATATCTCTCTCTACCTCTCTCTCTACTGGTATGCTTCCTAGTGACAATGCAAAAATATGAAGAAAAATTATTCCACCTGTGTGTGCATGGTTTAAATTCTGAAGTACAAAATACTTTAGGCAACAGCACAAATATATCCATCCATAGATAAGTATAATCAAGTGTAACCTCTGAATTTCTTTTCAAAGTGAACCACATTGATAGCCTGGCTATGCCCTCCTATGTACTTAAGCTCAACTTTAATTTTCCTTCAGCACACCGTCTGGGTTTGTGGTATATTCGCTGGTATTTGCTGGCCAAATAATTGGCAGTCCAATCAGCGAACAGAGGGAGTGACTGACAACTATGACGTTGAGGTTTGGTAACCTTCGGTGAGTTCCAAACTAATGGCGGCGGACAAAGATGCGAGCGATGCCATTTGGTCCGTTGTGACAATGCTGCCGAATATCCAAAAGTTAAAGCCAGAGCAAGAACAATCTTTGCTGAGCTTTGTTGGTGGCCATGATGTTGTGGCCCTCCTCCTCATGGGGTTCGGGAGAAGTTTGATTTTCCGGCTTGCTCCGTTAGTTGTGAAGGAGTTGGCTAAGGCTAACGCTAGCGATGCTAAGCTGACGTCACGACCAAACATTAGCTATTGGTTATGGCAGATCAAGAGTGGCTCTGGCCAGATCCAGTAGTTTTAAACTTCAACAGAGTACCCGCCTTCAAGGAAGTTAACAGTTGCCAATGGAGAGTGGCCAGACTCTCTAGCCTACAAATGAAATGTACCAGAGTCTGGTAGGACCAGGCTAATGGACCAGAATCTGGTTGGAACTGGCTAATGGACCAGGGTCTGGTAGGACCAGGCTAGTGGACCAGGGTCTGGTAGGACCAGGCTAATGGACCGAAATCTGGTTGGACCAGGCTAATGGATCGAAATCTGGTAGGACGCTTGTTTTAGGCTACATTTATTGTCACATACAGCAAACATCTGCAAGCTGCTTGTCCCCAGAAGACACTAAAAAAACGCTGTCTCTGTAGACGAGGTCTACAAATGGCAAAAACAATAAACTGTGCCAACCTGCACCACAAAGCATTCACAAACAGTGTTTCAGCCAATAACCAACAAGAAGGATTTGGGGGTGGGTCTAGTCTCGTTTTGTTTGAAAATACTTTGAACGTCAACAAGAATTAATATCACCCAACATCGACAACATTTTCTTACAGGACAGCATGCCCATGGGGCTTGTACTCCACTGCAGCTTTAGTGATGCCCCTGGGGAAGTGTCCCCTTTTTACAAAGATAAAAACATGACCCGTTTTGTAGGCATTTATGCTTCTGAGGTGAAAATATCCTCGGATTTTGTCTGAGAAATCTGGTCACCTTAACGTAAACCTATTCTGGTTCAACCTCAAAATACAATTATGAACCTGAAAATGAGCATAACATGGGCGCTTTAATAAAAAAAAGCCCTAAGGAATCTGTGTTTAGCTTTTTTGAATTCTCAATTTCATGATTCCATCAATCATTCTGTTCTGTTATTACTGGCTCTTGCCAGGACCTTGTCAAAAAAGACACTTGTCACTGGGTTTAACAATGTTTTGGGTGGAAACTCTTATCTGTCTTATCTTTCTTTTTCTGGTTATTTTCTTTCCCTTTTATCCCTTCCCATTGCCCCCCTCCGCTTTCCTGCCCTCTCCCAGGCCTGGAGTTCCCCTGGGGGCCAAAGCCATTTGCGGAGGTGGTGGCAGGGCCTCTGCTCAGGAACAACAGGCAGACAACAGACAGCAGCTCTCTGGAAGGCCACTATGTGGGCGTCTACTTCTCAGCACACTGGGTGAGTACAGGAGCAGAGAAACAGGACAAAGAGGACCCTGATCTTTTTTTATTTATTTATTTTTTTACACTTTTTCTGAAATTCTCCTGACTGTCAATCTGTTCCAACCAGATTGACACAGAAACATCTGTGAGAAGAAAGGGCAGCAAAGCTGAAAGAGGGAGTAATTTGGGTCAGATAAGAGAGATGGGTGGAAATTACTCTATTGTGTTTACATTAACAGTGGTTAGCTATCTCTATCAGTCCTTTCACCCCCACCTGTGGACCATTTTTTTTTTTTAAAGTAGGCATTGGTGACCACACCCCACTGACATCATCACTATTGTCTCTTTCTCCGCTGGACCTGCTGATAGCCAGTGAGGGTCATGACTCAGTGATGCATGAAAGATCTGTGGACTGTTCCTGATGAGATGCAGCGCAGGCTGCTGGGGCCAGTCAGCACCGCAGCTGCCAGAGCCGCAGCCTCCGAGACGGCCTTTTTAGAACGGTGACGCCTGAAAGCTGGCTCAAACCCCAGACCCATACAAAATTGAAAAGGACAAGTCACAAAAGCCATTACAGGAGTTTATTTGCGGTGTTTTTACACCACATTCCCCCTGGTTACTCATGTAAATCTATCCGCTATTAGTTATTTTACAAACATGAAATGCCAGCACCTGGCCTTGGCATCCATTTAAACAGAATTTATTTCCCCCTTAATATTCTAGGGACTTGAAATGGCCTGTGGCAGAGAAACATGACCTATATTTTACTGTGCAGTTGCTGTTTTTCCTGCAGTGTGAGGGAATGTTTCTTTTTAACTCATTGCAATACAACTTGAGCTAAAAGTTCAGTCACAGACACTGGTAAAGAAAAGCCCACATTAGACGGCTTTATGATGCTTTAACTTTGACAGCACATTGGGCAAACTTAAATACAACTATAATATACAGTGTTTACTTCTATGAGCAACCAGGGAAAAAGTCAATTGATGAGCAGTGAATTGATCGAGGCTTTGTGCTTCACACTCACTCTCAATCCCTTTTTGTCGGTATGATGAGGATTTATAACTGGATCAAATAAAGTGCTTGACATACTGTATCCACTTTAACCAGCTTGAATGCTAATGAAGTGCTGTCTGGCTGGTTCGATAATGTTAATGAGAACTTATTTTATTTTATTTCTTTGTTTCACTTTGAAAAAAATACTATTGTTAAACAATATTCCATTTACACAGAGACATTCATATGCAAATATACAGACACCTGCATATACTCACATGTACGTGATTTCAAAATAAAAACCTGTGCAGATGAAGTTGGAAAGCGTATAGAAACCCCTCTCCCAAAGATTAAAGGCAAGATAAAAAATTATTACATGAATTTTAAATAGATGATAATGAACTACTTTGTAGACATTACAACATAATGCATTTGGGGGAAAAAAATAATAATGATGAATTGGAGTTATCCCGACATCTCTCTTACCGGAAGGCAAACTTCAAAGAGGTAGTTAAAAAATGTTATAATTGCATAAGTTTCTTACCCTGTCTGATTTAAATAGATCTTGATGTGATCTTAATGCCAGCTATGCCACAGCGCCCCCTTCCTTGATAGTGTGTGATCTACGCATGCATGCACGCACACAAACAGAGTCAACACACACTCTAAAGGAGGGTTCAGTTTTTGAGGTTAGTTGCCATCGTCATGGGGCATCGATCAAAATGCGTGAGCTGAGTCACAGAAGTTTTGTCCATTCAACAGAAGTTTTATTTGATGAAACTGAATGAAGCAAATTATGTATAACAGAACAACACATATGGGTTGGAGAATCAGCTGCCGCCCCATATGAATGTGTGGGAAAAGACTGATTGAGAAGGAGTGCAGTGTTTAAATAAGGAGTGACCAGGTGAACTCAATCAGGTAATTAAGCAAAATCCAATCAGTGGTGAAGACAGGGGAGGAAAGGAAGTGAGGTACAGGAAGTGGGGTAGGTGTGAAAAGCAAGTGTCAAAATAATATAGGAATAGGGATCTTTTGTGTACACACACACACACAGAGTCAAACACTTTCTCAAGCTACAGTATTACAGCAGAATAAGAGCTTTAAGAAGTCTATATTTGAAAGTAGCTGGATCAAAAACAAGAAAGAATTACTAGTTTGTGGAATGGTGTTTGGAAGTGCACAAAGTAATGGACCCTGCGGCAGCAACCAATCATATTTGTGTAGGCTACTCTGCGTTCCCTAGTTCAGTCCCTTTTTACATTTTCTTTTTTCTTTCCTCTTTCTGTCTCCGTTAGTGCCCGCCATGCCGCAGTTTGACCAGAGTCTTGGTGGAATCATATCGAACCGTCAAAGAGTCGGGTCAGAAGTTTGAGATCGTGTTTGTCAGCGCCGACAGGTAAGAGTCACCGAGCCAGAACATAGACCAGATCAGATCACGTTTATTGACACACCACACACACACACACACACACACACACACACACACACACACCACCACACACACCCACACACACACACACACACACACACACACACAACACACACACCATACTGTCTGTCGAGGATACAAATAATTTGTCTTCTCTTTTCAACTGAGACCTGTTTGGTGCTGTCCCCTCCAGGTCAGAGGAGTCCTTTATGCAGTATTTCAGCGAGATGCCGTGGTTGGCGGTGCCATATTCAGACGAGGCTCGGCGGTCACGACTCAACAGACTTTATGGAATACAAGGTATTTGACAGCCACAACTATGTAGTGCTTCAGATCTTCAAGCTAAGTGGAGAGAGTGTTGATTGATTGTTTCTGCTGAGCTCAGTTACATCACACGCTGAAACACTGGCACCATGGCTCACAGCTATTTGTGCTGGGCAGGCAAACAGTAACACAGATTGCCCCCACTGCCTGTGGAATGTGGGCCGGTTATCAAGTTTAAAGTCTTGTTCGCTACGGAAGTGCTGCACCTCTTCCTCTGTGCCTCGCTCTTTTTCTCGTGTGTGTGTGTGTGTGTGTGTGTGTGGTGTGTGTGTGTGTGTGTGTGTGTGTGTGTGTGGTGTGTGTGTGTGTTGTGTGTGTGGTGTGTGTTGTGTGTGTGTGTGTGTGTGTGTGTGTGTGTGTGTGTGTGTGTGTGTGTGTGTGTGTGTGTGTGAAAAGTTTGCATGATCTGGCTCTCGGCCTGTCCTGCAAAGTATGTGAGGAATGCATGGAAGATGAGTCAACACTGCCCCCCGCCCGCATTATTTAAAACCCATGCAGTTCACGATGGGCCGATGGCCCCCACCTCTGTTGACTTCAGTCCACATGCGCGGACAGGAACACACTCACTCACTTACACTGTTTGCTCACAGATGGTGTCTGTTTCTGATAAGGCTGTTAATAAGCCAAGGAGATTGTAATCAGAAAGATGGTGGGAGCCAATGACATGTGGAAAAACGTTGGCACATCACAAATAAAAGCAGACAAAGAGCCAAAGAGAGGCAAAAACTGGTCAAAAAAGGCCTTAAACATCCTCACAACAAAGAATATCTCAGTGGGAGAGGGAACAGTCTGCGTCATGAAGCAATAATTAACGGAAACCACCTCCCATGCTCTTGCCCATTTCCTCCCCTCCTCTTTGTTTTCCTCTCCAAACCACCTTCACATCCTCTTTCTCTCTCCCCAGGTATTCCCACACTGATTCTGCTAGACACAGAGGGTCACATGATCACGCGACAGGGCCGCGTGGAGGTGCTGAACGACCCAGAGTGCCGGCTCTTTCCCTGGCACCCTCGGCCCGTGCTGGAGCTTAGCGAGTCCAACGCTGTGCAGCTCCACGAGGGGCCCTGCCTCGTCCTGTTTGTGGGTGAGTAGACCCACAGCTGCACACACCCATGTGTGCAGCTCCACATGGGGCTCGGCCTGGAGCTTCTTGCAAGTGAATGGTGTGGCATTTATGTGGAGCATATTGAATGTCAGACTCTGTGGAAAATCCTTGCAGTGTTGAAAGGTCCCAAGGTCTGTGGGAAATGTTTTAGTATTTATCTATCTATTTATATGCTAATCCAGAAGGTGCAAAGAAATGAAACGCAGGAGGTTTGTGAATAGCACAGAAAAAATGACTTTGACATGAATGTAGGACAGTTACTGGTCTTGTGAGGACTGAGGACTAAATGCCAAAGTTGGACAGTGGTGACCCTCAAAGTGTGAGACCACCCTGGTGTCTCTTGCAGTCAAACTGGATTACAAAGCAAGACAAAGACCTTCTGTACACTTTCTTTCATGTCCTCACTCATCTGTCCCCCAGTCATCTGTCCTTCCTCTCTTCCCATTTCACTCATCTGTGCATTTTTCCTCTCACAGGTGGCTTTTTTTCACACTTTTAAGATCTTTCTGTGTCTCTTTTCATGGTTCGTTCAGACGCTGAAGAGGAAGGTGAATTGGAGCCAGCAAAGGAGCTGATTCAGCCAATTGCGGAGAAGCTTATGGCCAAGTACAAAGCCAAGGAGGAGGAGATGCCGCTGCTGTTCTTTGTGGCTGGAGAGGTGAGATAAGCCACTCGAGGCACAGTAAAATGCAATTTCACACAAACCTGCATAGCTGAACTCATCGGTGTGTGTGTTGCTGTGCTGCGCTTGGCAATATGACATTTAGTGATGACTGATATTAATAGTTAAAAAATGCTGTTACAAATTATTGTAATGTAACATAAACAATCATTTCTGGTTAAGATTCCTTTGTTTTTTTAAATAAATATGGACAAAACATGTACTTGGCAGGGACATTTAACAGTTTAAAAATAATCAATTGGTAAAAAATAAACTTGTTGTCAGAGCGCTCCGTTGGCCAATTCATATCAAGTTTTTGTTTTTTGTTTCTGGCCACCTGGCAAATATAATATTCTATCCCTCTTCCTGAGATACATATCTGGCTCTTGAGCTGCTAAATGTAAATGCCAGAGATCAAACTGCCAACCTTCCGATTGGCAGAGGACCACTCTACCACTGAGCCATAGCACTTGCTCCACTATGTTCACCAGCTAGTTGTTAAATATGTTTGTGTGTTTGGTGCTGAGAAGGTAGTGTACAGTTGGTTTGAGCTTGAATTGAGCTTTTTTTGCTTAAATCGGGATGAAAGTGAGCAAAATGATAAAGTTACAGGCTGGAAAACCAAAACGATGAGCTAAAAGATGCTGAAATGTCATTGGAACGGCAGAGTGAGATGATCATCTTCATAGGTTTGCCACAACGAGCGATCAATTTTCAAATCGCACATAGTCATAGGATCCATTGTTGATATGAAAATATTGATTATGGCCGCATTAACTTTTGGTTATTAAAGAATTGTGAGCAAGACATGTCTATTATTACAGTCAGCCTCTAATCACAAAAGTCCCCGGTTGAAATAGCAGCATTGGAGGCAACTCTTTGAGTCCCTTGAGCCTGCAAGAGTGACACTCACACCTATCCATGACCAAGAATTCAACTTGGTGCCTTTAATCAGGATGGGAAGACCCAGAGCGTGCCATCAGACTTTCTCTACTACCCCAGACTGCGTCCAAATAATCCTTCCATCTCCTACTTCATCTCCTCCCACGTCTCCTCCCTGTTGAACCCTGAAGTTTTCATAACTCTTGTTATCTCATGTTGTTCTGTCTCAGCCTGCCTAGAGCTGGTGGAGTTAGCAGTAGCTGCAGACATAATTAGCAGATTAGCTGCCTCCACCCAGTCCCCTGCTCTCTGCCCTCCAGCTCCCCTTTGCTTACCAGTTCTCTCTGCCCAGCAGTCTGGGAAGACAGTGCTGGTTTCTCATGTCACACATGGAGGGCAGACTCGGGTTTCGTGGCTGTGGGGCTTGCAGATGTGCTAAGACCCTGTGTGTGTCTGTCCGAGGCCGCTCGTCATCCTTGAAATGTCACTGACATACAGTACACCGAACAAGAAAAGCTTACAGACGAGCTTGACATGATAGTGTTTGGTGTTCATTGTCTGTGTGCCATTATTTATTTGACCTTACACAAAGACACATTGTTGCACTGGAGCTTGAAGTGATTCAGAAGAAGTTTGCTTTGTTTCCCTTGTGGCACATATGCTAAGGGCAGATATTTCTACATCCACACAGTGCAGGTATAATTTCCTGGCTCTTGCTCAACCGGCAAAAAAAAATCACCAGGTTTCATTTTCCAGATCGGATTCACGGTCAGATATGCTTCCTCTTTCAGGCGTTTAGAGAAAGGAGCTTCCAGGCTCTGGGCTCAGACCCCTGCACCTTGGCCCGGATTAGCCCTGGTAGTCGCACACTGCTCGCCAGGCCAGCTGCTGGGTTTACTGTGTCCATGAGACAGCAGTATGTTGGCAGTCTCTCAGGGGGGAGGCCAGGCTGAGCAGAGTGACACAGGATCTTGTTACGCTACTGAAAAAACCATCTGCCACACAGTAGTATATAGATTTTTATAAATGCAGAATAAAAGATCTTTTGTTCTTCCATTTCTGCTGTGTATTGGCCGTTGCACGCAAAATGAACTTTGCTGGTATTATCCAGTAAAATACGAATATAACACATGTTTGTGGCAAGCAGCAGTGATTCTTCTCTTTAACTTTTTCATGCTTTATTTTGTGTGTAATATAGAATAGAATAATAAAATAGAGCTATTTTAGCCATGGCTACAGTAAAGGCAATACAGTCTGTCTGTTTACCACTTCACTCCAAACTGTAGTATCTCAACAACTGTAAGATAATTGGTGTGAGAGATGTTGGAGTAACACTCATGGTTCCCATGGGATGACGCCCACTGTGTCTGGTGATCCCCTGAGTTTTCCTCTTGCGCCACCATGAGGTTCACTGAGTGATATATCAACATAACAACTATTGGATGGATTGCAATAACATTTGGTACACACATTCATAAAGCTCAGTGGATGAATCCTAAAGACTTTGGGGATCCCATGAGTTATACTCTAGCGCCACAATGAGGTTCACATTTGAAGCTGAAACAATTAGTCGACTGACCTAAAATTCCAATGGTCTATTAATCGTCTGTTTTTTCAAGCAAAAGATGTGATAGTTCCAGGCTCTAAAATGTGAACAATTACAGCTTCTCCTGGCCTTACTGTATGTACATTAGGGTGATTTTAAATATTTGGGGGTTTTGTACTGTTGGACATAACATTTAATGATGTCACCTTGGGCTCTATGGTATTTTGTTGGCCATTTGTCATTGTTTTTTTTTATCATATCATTTTTTATCATGTGTCTAATACTAATTAAGAAATGTTAGCATGACAACACGCCAAAATAATACGGGGAACAAGGTTATCATCATACTTGCTAAATATCAACATGTTAGCATTGCCACTGTGAGTACGTAAGCATGCTGATATTAGCTTTTCGCTCAAGTACAGTTTTAGAGCTGCTAGAATGGCATGTAGACTTTTACGTATTGTTTAATATAAAGACATTAAAGGTTTCTTGTTTCGTTAATTAAAAGTAAAAAAAAAAAAACATCACAGTTGCATTGACTGTAAGCTGTCTTAAAAGTTCAATAAATCTGACATTTTTTGTTCCATTTAGTATTTAGATGTGCAGTGCAGCTGATAATATCCAAAATTTCACAGATTTTCAGAATTTCAGTCATGACTTTTTCTTGAGGCATCAAAGCTGGCCAGTTAGATGGACGCAGCCCCGGATCAGAGGCCTGTTGGGGAGGTTTAAAAAAAAAAAAAATAATAATCATCAATTCAGGGCTTATCAGATGGTCATCGTCTGTGAAATGCCACAGTGCATCAATAATCCAGCCTGATACGGCCCAGCAGGTTCCACACACGGTAAACACACGCTGAGCCTTATCGCAGCTGTGAGTGGAACGTGGGTTGTAGTAGAGAGGCCCTTTGTCTTTTTGTTGTGAGCTGCAGAGGGCGGCGGCGGGAGGGGGGGGGGGCGCCCTGGAATGGCTGCACCTCACAAGAAGCAGTTTACACAAGCAGAGAAGCCACACAAAAGAAGATGCATGACTTCTTACAGAGGCGAAGACTGATGTAGAGATTACATCTACTCATATCGGCGAGGCTGGAAAAGGCCACAGTGACAGATTGTGGAATTTCTCTCCTTGTGGTTTCTTTACACGGTATGCCCAGATGATCTATAATGTACACTTACTATGGCTGCAAAAAAAGTATGCAAGGCGCAACTTCTATTTTTAGTAGGGGAATCAAGCAGTATTTCACTGGTAACAGCATTGTTCTTAGTGACAGCTTACATCTGTGAGTATTAAATGGTCATTGTATGGTGATTTGTAGCATAATTAAAAAAACGGGCTCCATTCAGAGGAAGTTAGCTGCCTATGACAAAATACCACATTGCCACTCTGTTCCATCTGTTAGCAGTTTTGCAAAGAAAAGGTCACAGACTTCATCTTGGCATACTTATCCTTTTTAGGTAGCAGCACAGCCAACCTTTTTAAATGAGAAGTCTGGGAGCTGATTGTGTGGTTTGATCCATTTAGTGAAAATGCAACAAAGAGGCCTGAACTGCCTTATATGTAGCAGGAAATCCATCCAAAGTCGCTTTATCTTTGACTTTGTTTTGACAAAACTCACATTGGCACACAAATCAGTAAGAATATTAACATCAGAGGCGCTGCCTCTGTGAGAAGTCCAAATCTTTGTTGCAGTGCCACCCTCTGGCCCTTTCTTGTTAGTTCTGTATTTTCTAAATAATCTTTTCCATATGAAAGTGATCTTTAATCTTTGTGAGTCTCCAGCTGAGCCAGCAAACTAAGCTGAGGGGATTTCAGGTCATGCTGTCATGAGGAAAGGATGAGAGAATGTGTCAAATGATCGAGCTGTGCACATCAGACAAGTGAACTGCGTGACCTTACGAAACATATCATGTGAAATGCGTTTGACTCAGAGAAGATATGACTAGAAGAATGAATCTCTGTCAAGGTAGGAATGCCAATTCCAGAAGCACTCCTGGCTGGAACTCAAGCTGAATTACGAAGGGGTGGGATTTCTTATTAAGTATGAATAATTAATGGCTCTTTTAAGCTTGTTTGAAAGTTTCTGCCTGCCTGCTAGTGATTCATTCTTTTACCTGTGGCTACAGGGTTTGTTGTTAAAGGGTGAAAAGGTGACATTAAGCCTCAGGCAGAAAATGGGTGAGGTCCTTTCCAAAAACCTTCAATGAAATAAAAGTGTAATGCCCTCCAAAACCAGCAGCAATCTTTTTGTAACATATTCCTTCACAACTCTGCTCTCTCTCTGTCTTTCTCTCTACTGCCCACATGTGCCAATCAAACACTGTGTGATGAGACTTAGTATATCTGATGTGAGTGAGCTTTTGAATAAGGAGGGATGTTGTTGACCCCCCCCCCCACCTGGTTACTTCCTGTCTTCCCGCACAGCAGGATGTGTGACTAAGCACCACTCTCTCTGGGCAGGCTGCCTGCAGGAAGACAGGAAAGAAGTGTTCATAAAGATTGTGCGTGCCAGTTCTGAATTGTATGGGGTAATCTTAACGTTGCATAGTTCAAGTAATGGGTGCTGTCCTAGTTGACTCTGCCAAAAGCAAGTCTGAACTGATGAGCAGCAGAGAAATGTGTAATTTAAGATACTTTCTCTCCTGGAAAGCATCCACTGTTTGGCTTGCATGTTTGTCAGAGTAATTCGTGGTAGTGCTATAGATGAAGATGGGACTACTACACCAGTGGTTCCCAACCCCTTTAAGTTTGCATATGATATATTGATGGTGTGTGGCCAGTTTGACCAAAAAATAGATTCTTCCTTCTCAGATTGTTTTATTTTAATAATTCATAATAATTAATTAAAAAAAACAGAGGATTGAAGAAGTCAAACTGTCTATTTAAGTGTTGCACACACCAGTTTGTTTTGTATCCTCTTTAATCTAAGATGTATGTTACAACCCCTTGGTGGGTCTCCATCATCACTTTGGGAACAATCACCAGGACAGTAAATATACACATTATGAAAAACTTTATGAATGGTATATTTTCAGAAAGCAGCTTTTTTGTGGTGAAACATTTTTGAATTGCTTTACTAATTTGGATGTAGACCTACTAACACTATGACCACAGTATTGGAAGATAAAAATGTCATGTGAGTAAAGGGAGAAAATAAAAATGTGATCCCTACTTTTGATGGAGCTTTTTGACTTTCCAACAAGACAGTAAATTAGTCACTTCACAGTCTCAGGAACAAGAATCCATCCATGCATGTGAGGAATGCACCACTGTAACATCATATATACGATCACCTAATCAGTTTTATTTCTTCGCAGGACGACATGAGTGACTCCCTGCGGGACTACACTAACCTCCCAGAAGCAGCTCCTCTTCTCACCATCCTGGACATGTCGGCCCGTGCCAAGTATGTTCGCGACGTAGAAGAGATCACGCCGGCCGAAGTGGAGCAATTTGTCGGTGATTACCTGGCTGAAAAGCTCAAACCAGAGCCCATCTAAAGAGGAAGTCCAAATATAAGTCGGACATACTATATGGGACTCAGTCCATCATCAAACCCCGGCCTGTTGCTACCCCCCCCCCCCCCCCCACCCCCACACACACACACTGTCTCTCCTGCCTCCCCCCTGACTTTGTCTGTCTGTCACTTTTTACTGACATTTTAATATTTTTTTAAGACATGTTCCTCTCTTTTTCCTGTGGTGCCTTGCATTGACGATAGTCCCTACAGTAATATAGATAATATATATATATATATATATATATTATCTATATTACTTCTGTTCGTTCCTTTTTTTGGCCTTAAGTCACTCCATAGCATTTCTGAACTCTAGAGAAAATGAGAGAATTACTCAGTGGACCTACTTACTCAGCTGATTCTTTGCTTTCTGTTTTTTCTGCGTGATCTTTGTTACTTTTGGTTTCTGAATGATGTTGAGAAAGAATAAAATGCATTTTTACAGTTGTAATTCACATGTAGTGCAAATGTGCTAAACCTCAGCTGGATGTAGCCGTAAGCCTTTATGGCTCTATTTAAAGAAAAAAACAAACCGGTGCACATACAGTAAAGATCCATTATACTTGCTTGTATTAGACCAATGACTGATGTTTTAAAAACCCGTGTCTTGTTGTGGGTGTTCTGATGTGAGTGAAAGTCATCTCTTGTTGACGGTGGTTCTCATCTCAAAGTCATGAGGATTTTCTGTGAAGATCCCTAATGAAAAGGCCTGAAGGAGCAGAAATGTGTTCGAAAAGTGTTGACTGTAGAAATCCCTGTATTCTGTTACTTCAGTAGACTTGTCACACCCATTAAAAATTCACTGGCAAGCACAAAGTTTTGCTGCTTTTGAGTTCTATAATAAAGTTATTTCTTGGATATGTAAAATACACACAATGCAAGGACTCTCCACTTCCTTTATTTTTCAGAAGTATAAATAAGACTGGGCTCAGTGCAATTGTTGCATTTATGATGGGAGATAGTATGCAGATAATTTTGTTAACTCCACGTGGGATAGAAGTGTAGTGACTTCTGCTTATTTGCATAGACAATGGCTGCAGATAAAGGATGACAGTCTTGTCCTTTCTAGAATTAATATGCCTAAAGTGCATGCATCTACTTAAAGCTGTTAGGAACTGTATGACAATTACAGGGAGCGAGTGAGAAAAGGGGAGTTATGTGCTTTTTCTTTAATGGGGGGGGTATAGTCAGACTTTTTTTTTTTAGAGAGCAGGGAAGGGTCATTTAACTTTTTTCTAATCCCAAATCTTATTTCAACCTTCTTTTGTGAGGTTTGTTGTATGCTGCTTTTCTTTGTTGCCTATGGCGGTATACTGAAAATCGTTGGGCTGATTGGATAAAATTAGGAATTTGAAGACACTACCTGGGTCATTAGAATTTCTCAGACATCGAGTCACAAGTTCTTACATTTTACAGAAAACAATTGAACTTTTCAGATTACATTTCACAAATCCTCAATATTTTATTAGCAGGACGTAGAATGGAAATTTAAATAATTTAGTTCAGTCTGTAATAAGGACAAATGTACACCAGAAGTCACAAACCGATATTTAAAGCAAACATCATGAAAATTGCTGCTCAGCTTTAGATTTCCATTTCCTTTCAGGTGTCTGAATTAGTTTCAACAGTTGCTTCCTGCCCTCAAACAAAAGGATACTAGCAGCCATGGCTGAATTCAAGCTGTCCACATCAAGAGCGACAGGAATGGAGAGCCTGTGACCAGCGGTTTTCTCAGCTAACTGGACTGCTTCTACACTCAGACCATGTGTCTCTCCACCTATTACCAGAGCAGTGGGACTCTGAGCCCAGCTCTCATGGTACAGCTTTGAGTCCACTCTAGGAAGTGAAAGTCCCGCATCTTCCCAATCTGAGTCTGAATCAGAATTGTATTCCTCGTAGCGCATGTTGTTTTGATTCCGCTTTGTGCTGACCCAGCCATAGTCTCCTGCTTTGGACGATTTGTGAGACGCGTTAACTTGGGAATCCTCTTTCTCTTTACTTCCGTCAGTGGCAGAACTGCTGTCAGCCACATGGACGGTCACAGGTTTAGGGAGATGTTTCTCCATATCATCCCAGCCCAAGCTGGGATAGATGGGAAGGCGGAAATGGGCACCCATTGCTGCACGCAGAACTTTAGGCTCCCAAACATCAACACAACCTGTTGGTGAGAAAAACAAACAAAAAACAGCTTTGAAAAAGAAGCAAAGCTATTGCCAAGACGTGGAGTCCACAGTTCACGTTTTTAATTGATAAGTATACCCTTGGTAAGCAGGACACTGTGGCAGCCAGCAGCAGCAGCACATCGCAACATAGTCCCAAGGTTGCCGGGGTCCCGGATGTTGTCGCATATCAGGGACAACGGAACTGTATGACCTCTAATAGCGAAGTTTAACCTTGATGGGTCCGGACGGGAAAATATGGCTGCAGAAGAAGAAGAAATTGAAGTCAGCAAAAACTCGGAGCACCTGGGCTTCATAATGAACCTTGTCTCTCATAGCCAGACCTTCCTCCACAGCGCTGCGGAGGAGGGTCTGGCTAGTTGAAGCGGCTGCTGTTTCAATCCTGTCGGCTCTCTGCAGCGGGCGAGGCTGCCGAGTTTCCCCCGCCACACACCCACACACGATCTAACTTGAAGACAGCTACACTTGTTATTGTAGGTGCAATGATAATTTAAAGTCCATAAGTCCTTTATAAAACCAAATGTGTGTCCCAGCCCAGGATAGGACATTAACTAACAATGTAAAGATCAACAAGCCACTTGATTGATTCAATAAATTATTTTTTTGTCTTAAATCCACCAGGCATTTTCATATTATACCAACATTTGCAGCATCCTGAGCCTTTTGGTAAGGGTACTAGGAAAACTCAGCCTAGAGTAATTTTATTCTCCTTAAAAACAAATTCCTTTTTTAAAAGAACTCTACAAACATTTTTTGCAACTTTCTCTGTCTCCCGCAACTTCATTGCAACAAACATTGCAACTTTTCTAGCAATTAAAAAAAAAAAAAAGCTCCCGCAACATCAGGCATTTTGGGCTGCAACAATGTCAAAAAAGTCACAGAAAATCCTGGAGGGACTGACTGCTGGATAGGAGAAAAACAATGCTCTGGTTTGTTGGCATTACCTTAAACCAATCACAACAGAGCCGGACAGAGAAAATAGCCTGGGGAAGGAACTTGTTTTGGTGGAACATGTGCACGTAGGGAGGCAAGCTCTAGCATTAAATGGCTGTTGAGTGTGTGATGAGGATTTTACTAAAACAAAAAGATATATATAATTTATTGTCGTTTCTAGCTCGGAGAATGTTTCACAAATCAACCAGAGTTTAGAAAGCCAAAACAAAGAAAGCGGAAAGTGAGGGACATCCAGACAAAAATTAGGGACCTCCGGTAGTACCGGAACTATCCCATGAATGAAATGTTGTCGATATAGACAATATTAAACCAAATCTAAATAGGTGACCCTCACCAATCACCCCTTGTGGGGCCACGAGGTCAGACCAGATCTTGATGTCCTCAAACTTGACTTTGACTAGCGTGGCCCTCTTCAGCTTGTCTAATGGCAGCTCTCGGAGCCGATCCCGGGTACTGAAGAACACCATCTGTGGGTTGGCTCCAGCATCCAGGGCGTCGCAAATTAAACGCCTGCCCTCCAGGAGGATTTTACCCTGGTGCTCCCGAAATGTCCTGGAACGAGCAACACTCACTAACCTCCTGAAGGACAGAGGAGGAGAGACAGACAGGCAGAGATGGATTACAGCCAGTGTGAATATGACTAATTATCATAATTATGATTCCTATTTGGTAAATTATAGGCAGCTGTTATGCCCTTCAAGAGCAAAAGGCAGCAGCTGAAACTGTCAACTGACAGACATGGCTTAAAACTTCTAAATTCACTACTAATTTACTTAAGTCCAATCAGTAGTACCACAAACTCCAAGTTAAAGTCCGGCATTCCAAACGTTACTTAAGTTAAAGTATGGAGGTACTATCATCCAAATCTACTTAAAGTTGCAGTCTGAAGTACTGATTAGCCAGACATAGGCACATCTACATTTTTTAGTACTGATAGAACTGAATGGTCTAAAATTAGCAACACTGGGTTAAATCTAGAACTATATGAGCAAAGAATAAGCAAATACAATTATAAATCTCACACACACACACACACACACACACACACAGAGTATTTCAACACAGCAATATTGCTACTTTTACTAAAGTAAAGTCTCTTATCTGTGACCATTATGGCAACAATCCACTTCCTTTATGTTATATTTATTTTATTAAAAAACATGAAAATTTCACTATTAACATTAATATGAGTTCCCCCAGCCTGCCTATAGTCCCACAGTGACTGGAAATGGTGATAGGTGTAAACCGAGCCCTGAGTATCCTGCTCTGCCTTTGAGAATATGAAAGCCCAGATGGGTAGATCTGGAATCTTGCTCCTTATGAGGTCATAAGGTGCAAGGTTACCTCCCCTTTCTCTGCTTCGCCCACCCAGAGAATCTGACCCGCCCGAGAGAGACATCATTAAACTAGCAAAGTGGCAGTTGGTCAAGGCCACACCCCCAGCCTCCACCTTGCCCCCCCCCTCCTCAAAAGCTACAGACTCAGAAATGGCACATACTAAGGAAAGGTCATTGTGGGACTGGTTCTAGCGGCTGTAATTCTGTACTAAGGCTGAATTTGGGAAAGAGATTTCAGATTTGGTATTAGGGGACCACTAAGGTCTATATAAAAGAGACTTCAGATATGGTATTAGGGGACCACTAAGGTCTATATAAAAGAGACTTCAGATACGGTATTAGGGGAACTACTAAGGGTTGTATTAAAGTATCCAAAAGAGCCATGTCATGGTTCCTTTAAGTAGTTGACACTTACGCCAGTCTTTTATCTCCAGGGAAAGCTCTCTCGATGCGCAGTCCATCAATGTGATCCTTCGCAGCACTAACATGAGCATCTTTTGTAGATGACTGCACATTATCTTTCGCGTTAACAAAGTCTCTTTCTTCAGGATGCTTGATTGAAGCTGGGGCGTTTAGCCCCGCTGGCTTAAGGACTTTGTCCGTGCCGTTTTCGGGCAACAACACTCGGACAGGTGTCCTCCTTAGTCCGCGTACATATCGCTTTGATTCCACAATAACTCGACTTCCCCTTGTTAGAAAAGCGTTTCGCTCAATGGAAAAAAGACATATCACGCTTCTTATGTACGCTGCCATGTTTGCCCCGTTTCTTCTTCTCTTGTTCTACAAAATGTTTTACTAACACAAGCTAACCTACTTACCGCCACCAGCTGTAGTGAAGGAAATAAGACATGTATGCATTCTAGTTTAATAGGCAACGTTATCAATTCACTGCGTACTAGTTACCAAACTAACAACACTCCTTTTCAACCTGTCGTCTTCTTTTTTTCTCCTCGTTTTTTTTAATATGACGCTCAAAGTTGGTGCCTAACTGGTAAACTCGCGAGAATGTGACATACTGGGTGATACCATTAATCTATTTGTATAGGGATGCCAAACGTTGTTGTAATGCTTTATTTTGCGTTAAGTCGTAGCACGTGTCCATAATTATTGATTAATGTTAATTCATTTACAAAACCTGAAATAATAGCCGGGAATAGCAATTGTAAACGCCTGCTGTTTTCCACTTTACTTTCCGCCTTGTATTTACTTTCCGCCGACCGTCGACAGAAAACTCGAGCATCAAGGAAGCTTAATCGTTCCCTTGCACACCCACCAAATCCACAAGCTGTCAATAATAATGGCTTTGAGACGAGCGCTGCATTTTGTTTTCAAAGTTGGTGACAGGACCAAAACTGCCACATTTTACCGAGATGTTCTGGGCATGAAGGTACTTTTTCTAATTGAATGACCAGAAGCCATTGATTTACTTTTGTGCTCTACAACGTTACGTAGCGAGCAAATTCCAACTCTGTCATACGAGTGAGTGTTTTAATACCTGTGTTTTCATACTAAATGCGTCATTTCTCATCTCTTCTTATCCATTTGAGATTTTACGCCATGAAGAGTTTGAGGAAGGCTGCAAAGCAACGTGTAATGGGTAGGCTAGATATGAGACACCTTAAACTAACTGAACTTTGTACTCATAAAGCTAGCTATACAACAAAATTAATCAGAGCTGTTAATATCCCAATACTGACCGCTGCCCTCATTCTCTTCTCTGTACAGCCCCTACGATGGAAAATGGAGCAAGACAATGGTTGGCTTTGGCCCAGAAGATGACCATTTTGTTGCTGAACTGACATACAATTATGGGGTGGGAGAGTATCAACTTGGCAATGACTTCTTGGTGGGTTAGAGTTCATTTGAAAACTTTACAGATGACACCATGTTGTTCAGTTCAAAAAATGTAACTATAATGGCTTTAACTGACCCCACACAGTGACACAAGGTACTATTATTTTTGGAAACATTTGAAAAATGATTGTCTGTATGTGTTTTCATCACTATGATCTTATGAGCTTCTAACTGTGTATAACGTTATTGTCTTATCTGTGTTATTGTGGTTTACATATTATACTAATATGGACCTATGTCTAAAATAAAGTTGAATTGTATTGCCATATATGATTTCACTTTAGGGTCTCACTGTGCAGTCGAGCCAGGCTGTAAGCAATGCTAAACGTCTGGGATGGCCTCTTACTGAGGTAGGAGAGGCCCTATATCTGACTCAGGCTCCAGGAGGATATCCTTTCTACCTTGTAGACAAAGAGCAGCCTCTCAGAGGTCAGTGGGACTGCTCTTTGTTATCTGCATGAAAATAAGTTATCATTCCAGTGATCAAAAGAGTCTAATTTTTAAAATGAACTGTAGTCATTTTATCACATACAGTATATCAAGCAAAAATACCAAATATCAGCTGGTGACAGATGCAAGGAGTTACTTAGTTTTAAGGAGTTACTTAGTTTTATAGTATTATACATTTATTTACGGAAATAGCCTTAATTTATTTTTTATTGGTCAGACTGTGTAAACCTATGTCAATTTTGTCTTAAATAAAAAAAAATTGTGATCTTTAGCCAAAGAGACTTAAGTATAACTGAACTATTGAACATTGTATAATTTAATATTGTAAACTGCATTTTTATAGCACCTTTCATAACATAAAATGCAGCTTAAAGGGCTTTACAAAAGGTAGGTAGTAAAAACAGGAGACAACAATAATAAAATCCCAAAAGAAATAACAGAAAGGAAAAAAAAAAACATAACAAACATAAACAAGTATGACAAATACGTAAGAAACATCAAGCTAGGGCTGGGCAATTTGGAGAAAATTAAATAGCACGAAAGTTTTGACCAAATACCGCGATGTTGATACCGCAATGGTATTGTAGAGTTGACTATTGGTGTTTTCACAAAATATTTATTTAAGATTTTTGATAAATAATAATTAGTAATGTGGATATAATGACTATAAAAGTGGGTAAAGGAAAATAATATAATAGAACAGTCTGGTAAGTTCAGTAAATGACATCACTTTACGGAAATGCAGCCTTTAAAACCAGGAAAAGACAACACTTATGCCACCCTCTTAAACCCCCCCCCCCTCCCGTTTGTTAAGCGTCCTTGGGTTTGTGAAAGGCGCTATATAAGTCAAAATTATTATTATTATTATATTATGATATGACGGTATCCAAAATCTAAGACGAAATCTAGTCTCATATCACGATATCGATATATTGCCCAGCTCTACATCAAGACCCAGTTTGTCATGACCGGTATAACTGTTTGTACCTCTGTTATTGATCAGCTGTAACCTTTGATCATTTGTTCCCAGACCCTGTGCAGAAGGTTTGTCTCGGAGTATCAGACCTCCACAGGTCGACCCACTATTGGACTACACTCTTGGGAATGAAGGTGTTTGAAAAGAATGAGGAAAAGAAAACTGTGCTGATGGGATTTGCAGACACGCAAGTAAGTCAAGTATCAAAGAAATAGTAGTTTTTTGTATTTTGTGTTAATAAATTAGGCATGATTATTGATGATATGATATTATTATGTTTTTATTTTTGTGTCATTATGCAGTGTAAACTGGAGCTTCATGATAATGGTGGGACAGTAGATCATGGAACAGCATTTGGAAGAATAGCATTTTCATGCCCACGGGAGCAAGTAAAATATTATTTCATGGATACGTTCTTGTCTTTGTTAGTATTGGAATAATCTTCATTTCTGTAATAAATATTTTTATTACATTCCACAGCTGCCTGACCTCGAAGACACGATGAAAAAGGCAAATCAGAAAATTCTCACTCCATTAGTCAGCCTGGACACTCCAGGAAAGGCCACAGTCGAAGTGGTTATTTTGGCTGACCCAGTAAGTGCATTACCAATATGATGCTGTAATCAAGTGAAATCTGTCAAAAAAATAAAAATGAAAGTTTACTGGACAATGTTTGTTTCAGGATGGTCATGAGATTTGCTTTGTGGGAGATGAGGCTTTCAGGCAACTGTCAATGGTGGACCCCGAAGGAAATGAACTGCTTGATAAGGTTGATGTTGCACCAATATTTTCCTCTTTAGATCAAATATGCAACATTTGCTGATATTTACTGTGTCTGTGCTCTTTCTGCTTTTAAACTTGTTTTTTAGGCTATGGCCGAAGATAAAAGTGACGAGTGGTTTGCCAAACACAAAAGACAGAAAGCTGCTGCATGAGATAAAGGGGCTTGCCTGGAAAATTGTGCACCATCAATTTCCCACCAGTTCGTATGATGAAGAGATGCTGCACAAGGCACCTGTGTTGTAAATGTTCTTGTAATGATAACTCAATTATCCTAAAGCTGGCGGTATGAGATTTATTTTTCACCTGGATGCATGCCATAAGGCACAGGAGCATTGACAGCACTGGGCCACTTGTTCAATTTGATGGACATTTTTTTCCAATTAGTATTGTTCCAATCAATAATTTAATTTAATGTATACTCTTTATTAATAATACAGAGATGTAGGCAAAAAGTCATATTGGTGCAACTTATTTTTTCAAAGGTCTGAAAGATTTTTGCTGTTGAGCCCCTGTTGACCCTTCACCACCCATCGTCTGTGTATTGTTTATGTACTAATTAATGCATTTAATTACTGGAGTAGTAATAATAATAATAATGTATACTGTTTATTGATCCCCAGTGGGGAAATTACAATTTGCACTCTGTTTTGTTAGTAATCACTACACACAGGCCTGAAATACACACACATGCTCAGGTCCTATTCATGCCACCAATGAAGAGATGTCAGCACCTGGCAGTGCCCAGGAGGTGAAGTAGAATCTCTTCAGCCACCAATAAACACCCTGTACTTTGGTCTGTAAAAGGAACTGAACCAGAGACCTTCCGGTTCCCAACCCTCTACGGACTGAGCTACTACCTGGCCACAAGATTCCTATGCATTAGTTAGTTTGATTATAACTTTATTTCAAAATATGTACCATGTAAAATTCCAAAAATTTGCAGGCAATCAAATGACCAAACCCCAATTATATGCAGTTCACCTGGAGCATTTAGGAGTTTGGGGACCCTTTGGCTTTTCTTTGGAAATCTAGCTTCAGGTATTAACCATAAATTATATGCTGTAAAATGCAGTATCATGTTTTAAGCGTTTGCAAATAAATGCATTCAGTATGATTTATTAGCAAACGTTTATTCATGTGGTTGAGTTACACTGAATCGTGTCATTTGCAAAGATACATGATGTACTTATCTGGTTTAAATAAATGTTACTTTTCACCAATTAGATTAGATTATACTTTATTCATCCCACGACGGGGAAATTCTGTCGTTACAGTAGCGGCATAGCAGCAACAGCAAAAAAAAACAAAAAAAACAATAACACACAAACAAGTAAGCACGAAAGAAATACAAGGCAAGAAATACAGGCAAGAAATAGACAATGAAAATATGGTAGATTGAGTAAGTAAAATGCCGTCAAACAAAAGGAATTTTAAAGTGCGGTTGCCATGATAAGAGAAACATTATTGCAGTGTAAGTGACGTTAAAAATTAAGTTGAATGTGTAATTAGAGCAAAGAAGCAAGAGTCGGTAGCATAATTTAAATTATATTAACCTGAGACCATAAATATTGAAGAGTAAGTACTTGTAATAAAATAATATAAATACCAATATTAAAGATAAACAGAAAGTGTGTGATGTAGATGCAATTAGTCAATTGTGTGTGTGTGTGTGTGTGTGTGTGTGTGTGTGTGTGTGTGTGTGTGTGTGTGTGTGTGTGTGTGTGTGTGTGTGTGTGTGTGTGTGTGAGAGAGAGAGAGAGAGTTGCCAGCTGAGCAGAGCAGGGCGGACCAGTTTAGAGTGTGTTTACTCTGAGGAAAGAGTTAACTGTCAGATGAAACTGCTCCTTGTAGCGAACACACAGTACTGTGAATATGTCAGGGTAAGTAACCTTGACAATTAACGGAAGCTAAATACATCTACAGTAGTTACCAAAAACAACGCTAAATTGTGTAGCAACCTGTCTCGCAGCATTGCTAGCTAAACTAGCTGTAGCGGTAGCTTGCTACAATGCTAGCGCAGATTTCCTACTGATTTTTGTATTACGCGGCGTCAAACGTCTTTAACTATTTCACGTTTGATCACTTTGGGCTAACGCTGCAACAATTAGCCACTGTTTTGCCACTAGTGTGTAGTTAACATGGACTTAGTTTAGGTAGCTAACGCTAACGTTAACGGTTTCACACACTGTTAAGTGATAAAGTGTAGCTTACATTACGTGCTATTTCATGTTCGGGTTGTAACTACACTTGTAATAAGCAGTGTTAGCACTGTGAGGCTAGCTGTTAACTGTTAGCTGAACAACACACAACTAACGTTCACGAATTTGCATAGCAAATGTTGCCTCAGCCTGTTACAGTGATGGACAAGTTAGTGATTGTTGTTTTCTAGCAACCAGTCAGTCACACCTAAACTGTAGTTATTGTTACTGTAGTACTGAATGTGAGATGTACACCTCTTCCTCTTTGACAGCAGCTGATTGAGGAGCAGCCAGGCTCATGTCCGAGATTTGGGTGTGAACAACTTTGGACACAATGTCTCTCTTGCTGATATCCTTCCTGCTAATCCTTCTGCTTGGGATTGTCTTATGTGTCATTTTCAGGTGAGAAATGTGTTTCAACATTATATTTGATTGAAAATGATACTCTGTAGACAACATTTAGTTTGACTAAGATTTAAATCCAGAGTGCCCTTGATTTCCCTTAGATTTATATCAGATATTTTCTTTATGAACATTTATTTGCAAAATCAAAGATGTCTGCTTTTGTCTTTTGTTTCTAGGTGGCTCATATGCACCCTGGCTGTTCGATTCTTCCAGACTGCACTCAATGCAGATCTAAAGATCAAATCAGTCGGGCTGTTTTCTGTCCAAGGAGTTAGTATCCAGTTTCAGCCCCAGCATACTCTGGTAAAAAATTACACCACATTTATGTAGTGAGCTCATTAAATTTCTCTTTCAGGTGTACATGTTCAGCTCAGTAATTGCCAGGACAAATTTTATTTGTTTTGTCAACATGTCATGGGTCCTTTTTGACTTATTATACCATAACAGTGAGTGGCTGTTTTTATGACAGGAAATTGACAGAATATGGATTTCAAGTAAACTTCTAAACCAGGATTTGCCGTAAGTAGTCAAATCTTTGTCGGTTGGATAGTTTGAGATAAAATCTTTCACCAATGCAAATCTAGATTTGGAATCCTAATGTATGAAAATTCTTAATTCTGTTATGTGAGCCCGCTAACTGCATTCGTGTTTTAGGAGATACCTGGCGTTGTGTGTTGGTGAAACCAGAGTTAGGTTTGACTTGCAAGCACCACTCAGACCTTTGGTGAAGAAGAGCCATGGAAAAAAGTCTGAGAAGATTTCAGTCAGCCCCACAACCCTACGATTTCTGTCACAAGTATGGAGCCTCATTTTAGTAAATATTTAGCTAAACTGACTTGTAAAAAGTATCTCACTTCTTATCTTGTGTTTTTTTAGCTGTTGTCATTCCACATCAGCTCGATCAATGTGATGGTATTGAACATGGGACTGTCAGAGTCTCTATGGCACATGACCATTACAGGCATCACCCTGTTACTTGACCACCAAAGTAAAAGGTAACTACGCAGTTCACACTCTGTCTATCTGTTATTTTGGTCTGCCACTGATCTGATTTAACTACTACATTTAATAGAAAAGTAAAGAAGGATTGTGCTACAATGTTATTAACTTTTAATCTTTCATTACAGGCTGTTGTGGGACTTCTCAGTTGGGCAGCTAATCAGTAAAGTGCTTAAAAGCAGTCAGTTGGTACGTTGTTCTATTTTCCCTGAAACAGAAAACTTGTGATTTAATGTGTGTGACTGACATGCTCTCCATTGTAGGATATATGTTTGGCTGAAGTGGCCTTGAGCCTGCTGCTCTCTGGAGATGTGAGCCTACCAGAGATGAAGCCAGGTTGTCTGTCCCTGAATGTGAGGACACTTCTAGCAGAGCTGCATGAGGGACTATTTCTCAGTCAACTCCTACTGCCCCAGTCTCCCAAAAAGAGCATTCAGGATGCATCTGGTGAGCAATGCAAAGTATAATCTAAGTAAACAAACTAGCGATAGCAATCCTTTGGATGTTCAGCTCATATCTGGAAAGTTAGGTGTATTGTGTGAGTAGGGGCTATGCCAACTTGTATAACCAGTTTCTAAAACACAGCTTGTCCAACTAATTGCTGTTTTTGTCCTTTATTGCCCAAGTGAATTCTCTGTACTAGTGCACTCACAACAAGTAGCTAGAAGGATTTTTTTTGTTAAATTATTTTTTGGGCATTTTAGGCCTTTAATTGACAAGGCAGCTGAAGACGTGAAAAGAGAGAGAGAGGGGGGAATGACACTCAGCAAATGGCCAGAGTCAAACTCGGGCCCGCTGTGTCGAGGAATAAACCTCCTATATATGGACGCCTGCTCTACCAACTGAGCTATCTGGGCGCCCACTAGCTAGAATGTTAACCGTGGCGGCACTACTAGTTGTTTTCTACTGGCTTTACACCAGTGAGCTTCTGCTTGTTCTAAAACACCTGGATGATCTGGGTTATCTATGATATTTTTGGCTGTTCTGCTAATCAACAAGAAAATGAGGACAAGGTCACATCATTGAGCTTTATTGACCTCTGTAGGTGCCTGAAATGTCCACATGCTTAATGATAAATAGATTTAAAGTTTAAACTACGTGTAAGTTATGCAATTATTTAAAAAAAATAAAAATAATAACACACTTGGTATGGTATACCAAGTGTGTTTTTTCATGGTTTTCATTATCTATTTGTACATCTGCAGGTCTTTTGGGAGATTCATTCAGTGGATGACAGATTAAATAAATTTGTTATTAAAACTGGATAGTACAGGATGTTTTGCCTATTAAGACACAATAAAAACTGGGAAAAAAGGAAGTGACATATTCTTAGGTTGTCAGACAGATAACTAAAACGTTAGGTATCATACATATGCTTTAGAGTAGGCATAGACACTGTGCACCATTCAGAAAAATATCATATGCACAATGTCAAAATGTTTGTTGAACTAAAATGTGATTGTGTTTTTTCCATGCTTTTTGGATAGGCATTTTTTTAATGGTGTCATACATATCCTTTTGATTTAATTGCATTATCGTTTCCTTTCAGAGTATGAAAACATCGAGTTCATCCATACTGCAACGTTGGAGCGGTTTCATCGGCTGGTTCCCCACAAAGTCAATGTGGAATTTGATAATACAAATGTTACTCTGTCCATGCACAGCCAGAAAAGGTGAGTCAACATTTTATATACACAGTAGTTGATTTGCTAAATTTGATTCCCTTTTGAATGACCTACTGATTTCAACATTGTACGGCTTTTTTCCCTGTCCGCGCAGACACCTGAACTGGACTCTGAAGTCTTTAAAAGTTTGCTACGGACATGACGATGAGCAGCTTCCTCTTAAAAGCTTCACTCCTGAGCTGAGCTTTCCCCACAGCAGCCTGGAGCTCCTTCTAGAGGGTTAGTGGACAGCTGGGTGCCAGATGCAATGCACAGGCAGGGTTGGAAGAAGGAGAAAGTTATGAATAACACATTGTGGTTTTTTTTGTGTTTTTTTAAATTGGCAGATGGACTTCTCCTCTCACAAAGTAGGCAAAGAATCCTGTGTGTGAACACACTGAAGACAGCGTTGCAGGTGAGGAAGATGATGGTCACATAACAAGAACAAAGCTTCTTATGTCTATGACTCATATTTGACATTATTTTGACTTTGCCTTTTTATGTTTTTCTAAATTTAGGTTACATCAGTTGACATCTCGGGGTCATTCACGGTCAACACTTGCATCATCCACTACCGTCACCAGGAGTTCTCCCATTGGCTAAATCTATTTCCATGGGAACAGCTAATCCACAGGAAGGCAGCACATAGAAAAAGGCAAGTTGCAAAAGGGAAATCAAAGGTTTAGATTTCTGAATGGCAATTAATACCCCGGGTGGGCGGAGATTAAAACACACACATACTTCCTGTGACATCTCCAAAAGTTTATTGGAATAATTGGATGTGTGTGATTATTGGAATGAATATTTGTGTTTTGTCTGAGAAGTCACCCTCTGCGGTAAAAAAAATCTTCTAATGCCTTTTTTCTGTCTTCTGTTTCTTATTCATGTTTGTGTTTGCGCATCACTCATTCTGTATCGTGTGGTTCCATGATGTTATTGTGTGGTGTAGTCCATTAGATTATTTGCCCACCCTCCTTTTCCTCAGGCGCCTCCCCCACCTGGATGCTCCTGTGATGATCACCTCGTCCGTGTCAAACGTTAATGTGTCTGTTCAGCTGGGAGACACAACGCCTTTTGCTCTTGGCTTCCTTTCTGCCAGTGCAGGTACTGTAGGTCTGTCACATGCTGCACACGTGCACTGAGAAAGGCAGGTGAACGTCATATGATGTTATTGCTACAACGTGAAATGAGGACACTGTTGTGTTAAAGTAGAGCCTGTGCTAAGCAACTGCACTTAATGTTATTACTTCACACCATGTGCAAGTCTTGTACTATTGTTACAACACATTTTCCTTCAGTAAAACGTTTTATTCTGTCTGCAACTTTAGGCTCAGTTCTTTTCCAAACATGCCAAAGAAGATTAGATAAGCTCTGTTCTTAGAGTGCCCTTTAAAGATTACACATTAACTTGTACTCCTTTATGTCCCAGTTGGCTTTTTGTTTTTTTGGGAAAACATCTTAAAGCTCTATGCTGCAGCAACTCTGAATCTATTACTTCAAAATAGTGTTTCATAATGCCTTGTACCTTCTGTATTTGTAGAACTGCAGCATCTTCTTGATATTAAAGTTGACATCGAGAGCACAGGCCCCCAAAGTGTGCACCGGCGTGCCTCACTGTCCCTGGACAACTTCTGGTGGAGAGTGGGTCAGGGGTCTCATATCCAACAAGCACCCCACCCTCCTGGTAAACATGTGTGGGGAGAAGCGCTAATTTTAGACTCGCTCACTCTTCAGGTAGGAGAACTAAATAGTATAACTTGTTTTATTGTATGTTTTTATGGTTCATTTTTGCTTTTATTAACTAAGTTAGTTAGTTAGAGGATATGTTTGGCATAATTGAAGGCTAATGTATGTGTACTTTTGATCTCATCCCCCCAGGGGAGTTTCAACCGACCCCACATGGAGTTGAGTACCCAGTCTCCGAGTTTAAACGTGGAGTCCAGTCTGAAAGGGTTTCAAGTGGAGCTCTCAGAGACCTGTGCATTGTGTCTGTCTCGCCTGCTGTCCGTTATCTGTGTTCCTTGTGATAGGGGACCACAGCTGCCAGATGTGGCCTCAGTGTCTCCCCCTAGTCACGATAGTGTCCACCATATTTCCTCCTCACAACTACAGCTGGTGTTCAAACTGGACTGTTGTCTGAAAGATGTTAATGTGTTCACAGTGTCTAATCTAGCAGGTAAGATATTTCAGAGTATTCGAGAATGTTGCATGGCTTGTTTCCGTAATTCACGATGTGGGACATCAACTCTACTGTTAAGGATTTATTTATAGTGTACCTGATAGCCGTGCCCTAATTCTACTGTTTTGAATCATGTTTTTTGTAATATATTTTGATCTTTTTTTTTTGTCTCACATAACCGTAAACTGAATCTCTTTGGGTTTTGGATTATTTGTTGAACAAATGTATGTATTTGAAGATGTAATCTTGGGCCTTAGAAAATCTATGATCAGCATCTTTTTATTTGGTCAAAACAATCAAGAGAGAAAATATTAGCAAACGTAATCACTAGTTGTCACCATATACAGTACCTCTGCGATGTTGTCAATCCATCATAAATATGACAAATACATTGGTCAGAGAAAAGAAAACATGGCCAAAAGTGTTGCAGCAATACATTTTAGAACTAGCCCAAAAAGTAACTGGCCTTCTTCTTAGAAATGCCCCAATTGCATCTTCATTATCGCTGAAGACCACATTATACACAAAATTCTCTCCTTTTCCGTCATCAGTCACTATCATCACCTTTTGATTATCATCTTTTATTTTTTTGTGTTCTCTTTAGGCGCCGTGTCTTTGAGGATGGACAGTGTCGAAGTCCAGAGCTCTGCAGAGAGCTCCACGGTGTCTCTTCAAGGTGTTAGCTTGTCAGCCATCAAAGCACTCACAGAGAACATGGAGTCATGTTGCCCTGCCTCCCAAACCCCCAACCCTCTGCTCAAACTCACCAGGATAGCATTTTCTTATTACATCACCACCCCCACCTTACAGGTAATCAGATCTTCATCAGTTTTATATCTCTGGACAGAACAAATATCTTGTGTCAATATTCCCATTTTGTGTCTTAATCAGGTTCAATGTGAAGAGGAGCTTACTGTGGAATGGACGCCACCTGACCACATGATCTTATATCAGCACATGAGTGAAGCTCAGGCTTGTTGGCGTATGCTCTGCGGAGAGAAAGGAGAGGACAGTCTAGTCAAACCTATAGAGAGTGAAATCCCTTCAGGCCAGCGTAGAGAGCTGTGTGTGCGTGTTGAACTGGCCTGCACTCGTCTGATAGCCCATGTTAGTGAGCAGAACTACATTCTCCTGCACACAGAAGCCCTCGCAGTCTCCAAGCATACTGGTTCCGTGCACATTCGTTCACCCTCCATGATCTTTAACTTTGATGGCAACAACATCGTCACCTTTAAAGGTCTAGATGTTGAAATGCAGGCAGAGCTGACTGAGATGCAGTTGCACAGGGACACATTCCCCTTCCTCACCACTCCTCACAACCGTGTTTGGGTCCTCACTTGCCCCTCTCTGGCTTTCGAATTCCCCTACCAGTACGACTTCTCCAACACCTTTGACATGGCCATCAGTGTGCAGAAGTGGCTGAAGACTCTGCATCGCTCCCCAAGCCAAGCCACCGCCGTCCAACGTTTGCCTCCTGACCTCGTGTTCAAAATCGGCCTGTTCTCGTTTGTCTTCCTGGATGACATCTTTGAAATCAAGCTGCGAGACAACTATGAGCTTATGAAGGATGAGAGTAAGGAAAGTGCAAAGCGTCTTCAGCTTCTGGATAAGAAGGTGGCAGATCTGCGCAAGCAACATGGAGAACTTCTCCCTGCCAGAAAGATTGAAGAGCTGTATAGTTCCCTGGAGAAAAAGCACATTGAGATCTACATCCAGCGCTCCCGCCGCCTCTACGCCAACACACCCATGAGGAAGTCCCTGCTGACTTGGACTGTGTCAGAATTGGAGATAGTAGCCCTGGCTGATCACTCTCTTCATGGGCCAGAGAAGGTGAGAGAGCAGCTGAGGGACATCGACAGGATCAGTCCCTTCCCCAGAGATGGACTACCTTTAGTGGTCCAGTGGTGCCGTGCTGTCAAATTTAAACTGGCTGCATTTTTGGGTAAGTTTGATGAAAATCTACAACAACAGTTTGCAGATATAAGACAGGATTCAGATGAGACTAAGTTGTAAATAACATGTAAATAAAGGCCTCACAGTTTTAGCTTACTTCTACAAAAATAATTTGACTTTTCACTCTGCCAGTGAGAATTCGGGATTACCCTCGCTACCTGTTTGAGATCCGGGACTGGGATCTGTCAGGACGTCTGATTGGGACAGAGCAGGATGGACAGGCCAGGGCTCATCGCAAAGAGATTGTCCCACTTGGCCCGCCATGGGGAGATGTGACGGTCCACAGGAATATGCCACCCCTCAAGTTCTACTATGATTTCAAATGTGAGTTATGGGAATCATGCTGTTGTCAACCATTTTGTTCTACAAGCACAATCCTCAGTCTGTTAATCCATTCCTATCGGATATAAACAGCACGTCATTGTGCCTGCCAAGTCAGTTTTTGAATATACAATATCCATTCATGTGACCAAAACAGAGGTTAAAAAGTTGAAGTAAGCATCTGCAGGCACAAAGGAACAGAGAACCCCTGCTTATGAGTAACGATAAATGTAGTTAAATAGCTAAGCCCAGTATAACCGAGGAAAGTATGAAGGTTGCTTGAGTGCAGTTGCTTCTCCCCGCAGTAGAAAAGCAGTAATAAGTTATCTGAAAAATGTTGTAGTAGCTGTCACTGTCTCACTCTGTATTCTTTTGCAATGTTTTTTTTTTACATTATTTTTTGTCCTAAAATCAAGGCATAAAGTCATTTAGCCCCAGGTGTGCTTACTTGGCTTACTTACTGTTGGGTTATGTGAGGTTTACTCTTTGTAAGTTAATATCTCTCTGAATATTTCCTTTATGCAGCAAACATCTCTCTGTACACTATTGTGTGGGGGCCATGTTGGGACCCTGCCTGGACTTTGATTGGCCAGTCCGTTGACTTGCTGACCAAACCCACAGTTGATCCCTCACCTCTTCTGGCCTGGTGGGACAAGAGTCGTCTCCTTCTGCATGGGCGCTGGGTTATGGACATTGAACAAGCCAATCTTCATCAGTTGGCTACAGAGGTAAACCAAAATACACCTAACAAACTCAACTGTTGTGAACCTCCAGTAGATAAGATGTTAAGAGAGTTATGTTTGTGACAAATCAATAACTTTGTGTCAGTTGGCATTTACAAGTGTGACAAGTGTGTCACTGGGTGTATGGTTCATGGCATATACTGCTCCCTCAGAGCTTTGTGATGTAAAGCAAAATGAATCACCAAATCTAATATAAAGATGATTCTTGCATTCTTACAGGACCCTTACAACACTACAGAAAACTTGCACTGGGAGTGGAATAAGCTGAACTTTGACTGGAACCCTGGGCAGTTTGTTTTTAAAGGAGATTTGGATGTAAACGTCAGGACAGCATCAAAGTAAGTGGATGCATCAGAGTAGAAAATAGCCGTTAAATGCAACTTTTAACTATATTCGTAGAGAATATTTCAGTAATACAAGTGCCTTTCTTCCAAACTAGGTACGATGATATCTGTTTTCTACACCTGCCCAACCTATGTATGACCATTGACCTCCAATGGCTTTGCCATGGCAACCCCCACGATCACCATGCTGTAATGATCTGCTGTGCGGAGAACGTTGCAGACGTGACCTCAGGACAACCTCATGACTCCTACAGAGCCTTTCGCTCTGAGAACCTCAACCCCTCCATTACCATGGACTTGAACCAGCACTGTGGCACAGGTACGCACAATAACTCTGTTAGATATTCCATCTACCTAAGATAAGCCCACTGCCATTGAAAACCAGTATCCTAAATGTATTTTGCTGTAGCAAACTATATCTTCTTTTATTTGTAGAACCCTCCCAACCGAGAATACTACTGTACAGCAGCACTCTGCGTTGGATGCAAAACTTCTGGGCCACATGGACGGGTGTATCTCGACCTATCTGCAGAGGCAAGCTCTTCCACAGCCTCAGGCCTATCCGTAAGAAGCTGGGTCAGCATTACAAACAGATGTCCTACACAGCTGCATTCCCACAACTACAAGTACGTGTTTTCTTGGCTGCCTTCCAGAAACAGTCCACTAAAAATCTAGTATATCTTTTTTCATGAAGTCTACAACAGTACAATTTATACCTTGATTTTTGACAGATAATTTACTGAGTTCCACCCCTTTCTTTCTCTACACCTAATATCTACCATATGTATAAATGTCTTTATACTGTGTGTCCTTCAGGTGCATTACTGGGCCTCCTTCGCCCAGCAGAGAGGTATCCAAGTGGAGTGCAACAAAGGCCACGTCTTCACTCGAGGGGCACAGAGACTTATTCCACAGGGTACATGATTCATACATATAGGTGTCTTCATTTAGTCTCTCAACAGAACATGAAGTAGTTAGATGCATGTGTGTGTTTTTATATTGTCTTTCAGCTGGCACTGTGATGAGGAGGCTGATCTCTGAATGGAATGTGACTCAGATGGTTAGTGAGCTGTCTCAGGTGACTGTTCACTTGATGGCCTCCACCTGGGATGAGACAGCCGACCACCAGATCAACGCTCAGGTGAAGAAGACTCACCTGCTCAGCCTGTCCTCTCTGAGCTACCAGCGACAGAGCAACCGCATGGAGGAGGTAAAAGCCCAGAGGTAGCTGCAATAATAGCTTGTTCTTCATTGTCAATGAATTCCTAATCAAGCGTTTTTGTGAATATTTCTGACAGGAGGTGAACCAGACAGACGAGACTAATGCCTCTTACGCTCACAAACTGCGCCTGGTGGACCTGCGTGCTTCTTGGACCACCACTAACAGGAACATAGCCTTTGGGCTTTACGACGGTTATAAAAAGGCCTCTGTGCTGAAGAGAAATCTCTCTACTGAAGCTTTGAAGGGTTTGAGGATAGACACACAGCTGCTGACCAAGAAGCTCAAGCGCTCTCCTTCAAACTACTCTACCCCCACAGCCCCGACCATACCAGCCATTCCCACCGTCAGTCGAGCAGAAAAAAGTCAAAATGAAGGTGAGGAAATAGATTGACAAAGAGAAAGACAACAGCAGAGTCTTTTAAGACCCACTAACCTCTTTTTTCCCCACTTCATTTTTTAGGAACATCAATGCTCCAGAAGCTGATTGAGGAAACAGACAAGTTTGTGGTGTTTTCAGAAGAGGATTCAGGTGTCAGCGACCAGCTGTGTGGCATCGCAGCCTGTCAGACCGACGATGTCTATAATCGCAACTGGTTTATTGAGTTAGTCAACTGTCAGGTAGCTGCCTTAATTTTTATCCCTATAGCAGGTTGTCTGTCCGTTCGTCCTATTCTCGTGAATGCAAGGCCAAAGCATACAACCGCAAGGCGGTAATTCTAGTTGTTGCTTTGTTCAAATGTAAATTCCTACTGAATGTCACTTTAAAAAGCTTGTTTACTCCAGTTCTGTTGTTATCATGATGTTTTTCCTCTTCTTTTTTTATTGATTTTTGCAGAATTATACAACATTTGCATCTAAGACAATTACAATCACCTTTTATAATGTCCCAAATATATTCAAAACAACACAAGAAAATGAAAATAGACAAACTATAAACCAAATATATATATATATATATATATATACACACACACACACACACACACACACACACACAAAAAACACTAAACACATAGTATATGCCTCTTTATAGAACATGGCTTCTTAAGAGCCCTCCAGAAAGTTTAAACACTTTCCTAATTTAACACATTGATGATGTACCTATGATGTACCTGTACCTTTTAATAAGTAAAAAAAGAAAGAACAAAAACTTTGCCACACCTTAGCCCTCCACAATTAGGTTGATGTATCTTAAAAGTTAGTGTTCTTGATGTACTTGAGAAAAGGGGCCCCAGACCTTGACAAACGTATTGGACCTTCCTTGGAGAGACTTATTTTCACCAACTTAAGAAAGTATAGCATGTCCCTAAAGCTTTCATTTTAACTCAAAGATGTGTTCTTTGACCTTTAAAAGAACTGAGATTCTATTTAAGATTTTCTCCAAATGCTGGTTGAATGCAAGTCAATCTGGTTGTTTTTTTGTTCTTTGCTTTACCCAGATGATGTTGCGTGGCACAGAGACTGCAGGCTGTGTGTTGGTGTCTGCAGCAAAGGCTCAGCTGCTTCAGTGTGAGCACCACCCATCCTGGTACAATGACACCCTGAAGCAGAAAACCACCTGGACCTGTCTGCTGGATGGCATGCAGTACTTTGCCACCATGGAGCCCAACCCATATGAGCAAGAGGACAGACAGTTGTGGCTGGAGGTAAGCACAGCTTTATAGTTACATTAGGCTAGCTTAAAGGCACGGATGGGTAAAATGATTTCAGATAATAAATAACATTGCTAACTCTGTATTATTGTATAACACACCTGGTTTTAAGAAAACTAACTATTTAACAACAACATCACAACCAAGCCTTTATAGTAACTCATCTGTGTGGAGTGCATTTCCTACTCTGATTTTCTTCTCATCATGCTATGTTGTGTTCAGGTTAAAAACATAGAGGAACACAGGCAACGCAACCTAGACTCAGTGCTGGAGCTGATGGAGAGTGGCCAGGCTGTGGGAGGGATGGTTAGCACCACTACAGGTAAATCACTTCTCAAACACCGGATTGTTCTTCCTTAACACATGGAGAAATGCATTTAAGGACACTGATAACACAACCTCTAAATTTTTTTTTTGTGTCTGTAGACTGGAACCAGCCAGCTCAGGTGAATGATTCTCAGCAGGTTCAGCGCATCATCTCACGTTGTAGCTGCCGGATGCACTACATCAGTTACAGTCACGACATCAACCCAGAGCTAGCCACACAGATCAAACCGCCAGAGCTGAGGAATAACCACGAGAAAGAGGACCTACTGAAAAAACAGGCTGGTATGTCATACTGTACATAGTTAATCTGCAAAGAAGAATGTTGGGTTCTTGTAAAAGGGGCAGCTTAGTACGTTATCATTAGTCTCACATTGCCAGACCTTCCTGCACAACGCTTTAGAGGAGGGTCTGGCTAGTCCACACTGCATTCTGGGATGGGAGAAAAACATGCTCTGGTTTATTGGCATTTCTTTAAACCAATCACAATTGTCTTGGGTGGCACTAAGCGCTCAGCAGAGCCAGACCGCTGCAAAATAGCCTCAGGAAGAAACTTGTTTTGTTGGAACGTGTGTACGTTCAAAAGTAGTTTTAGTCGTCCAATAGAAAACTCAGAATGGACAGATAGTCTAGCTAGCTGTCTGGATTTACCCTGCAGAGATCTGAGGAGCAGTTAACCATAGTCCTCATAATCCACCGGAGGTTAGAACGGCAAAACAAAGAAAGAGGAAGATAATGGACATCCGGCGGAAAAGAGTGACATACGCCGGAATTTCCAACAGAACAAGACCTATCCTGGAAGGGGAACATTTACGTTTTCATTAACAATTTCGGGTGGGGAGGGGGATGGGATGATTGTTTTTACTAAATCCCCATTCATGAGCTTTAAGAATTTTATTTTGTTGATTTAACAGGGGCTGTGGACACCTTCACCCTCATTCACCATGATCTTGAGATATCCACTAACCCTGTTCAGTACGCTATGATCCTGGATATTGTCAACAACCTGTTGTTACACGTGGAGCCCAGACGCAAGGTAGGCTTAAATTTACAAAACCTTTCCCATCTCCTTACCAATTTTTTTTCTCTGCTTATTCTGTGTTTTCTTTATCTACTATACTTGTAGGAACACAGTGAGAAAAAGCAGCGTGTGCGTTTCCAGCTGGAAATTTCTAGTAACCCTGAAGAGCAGCGCAGCAGCATCTTGCACCTCCAGGAGGCAGTCAGGCAGCACCTTGCCCTGATTAGACGCCTAGAGAAACAGATTTACTCCAACATCAGGGTGCGTCACTCCTTTTTTAAATTTTTTTATGCGGACATTGCACATTCATCAACATTTCTTTAAATGTGCCAGTGTTAGCCAGCCGGCTAATTTTTAACAAGCCCTGCCCAGACCAGGGATCCAACTCTGCATTGCCTACTTGCTGTGAGGCAGCAATGCGAACCACTGGGCCACCGTGCTTTGATTTTTTTTACTTGCAGGCACAATCGGAGGAACTGAACGGCGATGAACTGATGGAAATCAACACAAGACTGCAGAACCAGCTGAACCAGGAGAAGAACGACATGCAGATGAAGAGTGAAGAGCTCAACATTCTCATCAGGTCATATATCAGCACTTAGTCACATCCAGTATTGAGACGATATGGCACACAAGTCAAACTAAATATATATTCTCTGTCTTTCAGGTGTTTCAAGGACTTCCAGCTACAACGAGCAAACAAGCTGGAGCTGCGTAAGCCCCCGGAGGATGTGAGTGTGGTTAGAAGAACGGAGATCTATTTTGCCCAGGCCCGATGGTGTTTGACCGAAGAGGACGGCCAGCTTGGCATTGCTGAGTTGGAGCTGCAGAGATTTATGTACAGTAAGGTGAGCGCGGATGAATGTGTTGCAGACAAGACAGCCGAGTCGCTTCCATCGCATTCCATCTTCCAAAGTAAAAAAAACTTACCTGAAATCCCAGTAAATCGTCTGTCCTCTTTCATATTGTCTTTCACCAGAATCAAAATCAACTTAATTGGCCAGGTTTACACAAACAAACAAGGAATTTTACTCTTTTCAATCTTAGCTCTCAACACTCACTTAACATATAAGAATAAACACAGTGCAGTGCAACAATTCAATGGAATTTAAAAATTTACAAAAAATATACAGTAACAATTGAAGAGAGGGAAGGAATAGTGCAATATGAGTATGGTCTGAAATTTAAGATTTAAATATTAATTTAGTACAAGGCAGTTTAGTGCAATGGTAATATATTAATATTAAGAGATTGAAAATGTACCTGAGCAGAGGAGCAGAACAGTGTTAATTCACTTTGTTCAGTGTAAGGGTGGGGGCTATTTCTGAGCGTTCAACAGAGTGACTGTTTGGGGAAAGAAAGTGTCTTTGTGTCTTCTGGGTATCACCTACCAGATGGAAGGAGGTTGAAAAGTTTGTGACCAGGATATGAGGGGTACAATTTGCACTTCAAAAATCATTTCTTCTGCCTCCCTCTGGAGCTCTTATTTACTCTTTTCCAGCATTCTGTATTTGTAGAACCATCCTAAGATAACAGGAATATATAACATGTCCTATTTAACTGCAAAAAAACTCTCTTTACTACACAATCATATGATATGTTACTCCTGACACATCCAATATTATGCTTAATCGCTGCTTGATGGTACATGTTGGTGACTGTGAATACTTTCATCCCACAGCTGAATAAGTCTGACGACACGGCGGAGCATCTTTTGGAGTTAGGGTGGTTCACAATGAACAACCTGTTGCCAAACGCAGCATACAAGGTACATTTGGCTCTCATGTCAATGTGACTTTAATGTTTTTATAGTTATTGACATGAAAAGGCACATTCATTTGACTTAAATTGTTTTAGACTTTAGTTATAAAACAACATAAATTGACATCCATGGCTAAACACCCTTTTGATGCTGACTACTCTGAAGTTGTCAACGTTCTTCTCCAAAGCCTACAATATGTGATATTTATGACTCTTTGCCTGGTTTCCTCTGTGCAGCGTGTGAGGGTATGTACAGTGCTTGTAGAGTGACAAGACTTGACGTCTGTGTTGACTCCATCTTGTTTGTCCAGATGGGATCACTCAGTGGCTCTTCAGAGTGTCATATTCAGTGTTGCATGCACACTCAAAGTTTCATTGATGCATGTATGACCAAGGACTCATTAAGTTCACCTAACGCGGTGGTGTTGTCCATACTGTGTTCATATCATCAATAATACATGCTGTTAAATATCAAAGAATGATCATCACTCAAAATTGACCTAGAGCTTTGTTCTGTGATGTCGCTGAGGATGAAATGGAGTCCCTCTTCTTTTTAAGGTTGTACTTCGTCCTCAGAGTAACTGCCAGTCGGGGCGCCAGTTTGCTTTGCGTATCTTCAGTAAAGTGCGCCCCCCTGTTGGAGGAATCTCTGTTAAGGAACACTTTGAGGTAAAGGGGTTAGGGTTAGGGTTAGAACATTGCATCCCACCACATTCCCACCACATTCACTGAAACATTTGGATTGTGTTTTATTCAAGTGATTGTTTCCATCATCAGGTGAACGTGGTGCCACTCACCATCCAGCTGATGTACCAGTTCTTCAAAAGGATGATGGGATTTTTCTTCCCAGGAAGAAATGTTGAGGAGGAAGAGATCACTGATGAGGAAGACAAGTTCAGATTGGTTACTACAGGTATGTTGTTGTCAACAGTGGCAGTATGACAGCAGTAGGCTGAGTAGTAGGCTCAGTCTTCAATGTCTCTGTGGGGTCACCAGCCTGTAATCTATACCTATCAGATCTATAATTGTCTCCAATTTCTCGTGTGTCTCTGTCTATGTCTGTGTGTGGGTGGTATTGAATAGCCCATTACTGTGTTATATAATCCCTCTGAGCTATTAAAAGGCTCTGTCACGTTGGATATGACCTTGAGATATGTTTTAGAGAGACTCAGAGGGAATATAATGTGTAGGGTGCAGTCACCCAGAGTTCACGGTGCTGATGGGGTTTGTGTCACAGGTATCCCTGTTAAGCCTCGCCAGTCATCAGAGGACACCATGGGTGCTATGGGCCCCAGCAAAGGTGTCGCCCAGGGACTGAACCGCACCGCGGGGGTCAGGAGGTCTTTTAGGAAACCTCCAGAGGTATTGGTGCTTTCTGATTGTTTGTCCTCTGATGTCACAAATAATAAAATAAAGGAAATGTAATTGCATTTCATGATCTGCTCCCACCAGCATCCTGTTGATGACATTGATAAGATGAAGGAGCGAGCTGCTATGAACAACTCCTTCATCTACATCAAGATTCCCCAAGTGCCCCTCTGTGTCAGCTATAAGGTGGGTTACTGAGCTCTGTATTGACTGCTATTTATTTTTTTGCCCCTGTTAATTATTACGGATAATGACCTTGAATGCAAATGAGACTGAAAATGATAACTCTGTTATATTCTTAAAAGAGCCCAGGTCATTGATACAAAACTATCCCTAAATTGTGAAAAATTATCATGTTCATGCCCGCCCTTACATTTTGTCTATTAACTTTTATATATTTGTTTATTTTGGCAGCAATTACAGTTTTTTGCTTTAAATGTTTAGTCATCACTTGCTCATATATTGTATAAACAAGGGACAGTGAAAAGCAGCATAGCATAAAATGCTACAAAGACTAGTGTGCAATAAAGAATTGTAATTAGATTAAGAGTAACAAATAAGAGTTAGAAAAAGAAATATGAAAGATTAAAATTAAATGATATAAAATTCTAATTATGTAATATACTGTAGGTATTAAAATACTAGTGTTTATTGGCTTAATGTGCAGGTGGATATAGTATGTAGACACCTTAGTTCAACTGGCTATAATCAATATCTGGACAATGCATCTGATGTCTACTTATACAGTATGTGACAGGTGTCACGTGTACTTGGGAACCGACAATGATTCATCACCCGACTGCAGTTTCCCTCAGCTCTATTATGTTTGTGCCGCATGTAACTTAAAGGTCCCATGACATGGTGATCTTTGGATGCTTTTATATAGACCTTAGTGGTCCCTTAATACCATATCTGAAGTCTCTTTTATATAGACCTTAGTGGTCCCCTAATAACATATCTGAAGTCTCCTTCCCAAGATTCAGCCTTGGTGCAGAATTACAGCCACTATAGCCAGTCCCACAATGAGTTTTCCTTAGTATGTGTCTCTCATGAATGGGCAAAGTTCTCTGGACGGGCAAAGCAGAGAAAGGGGAGGTAACCTTGCTCCTTATGACCTCATAAGGAGCAATATATAATCAAACCGTATATAATCGAACAGTGTATACATGCACAGATATACAGATGAATAAGGTAAACCTACTCCACTCTACCTGCTGAGCACCAAACAGACAGACAATATTAGTAACTAGCTGGTGAACATATTGATGCATTTAGCAGCTGAAGAGCAAGATATTTTCCTCTGAAACCAAAAACCGAGGTAAAAGAGAGTGACTTACATCCACCAGGTGGACACACACACACACACACACACACACACACACACACACACACATAACTCCAGATGAATGAAAAGGATAATTGCTCCGTAACTGTTTGCTATCAAGTTCACCCTTTTAACCTAAAAGACTTTTCCAGATTGCTTCTGATGTCCAAAAGGCAAAAAAAACACATAAATTATTGTAAGTTTAATTGACTTTTTTTCAATGACAAACTAATGTTTGACTTTATTTAAATCCCCCTTCTTCAGGGAGAGAAGAGTAGCGTGGACTGGAAGGACCTAAACCTGGTTCTGCCCTGTTTGGAGTACCATAACAATACCTGGACGTGGCTTGACTTTGCCATGGCTGTGAAAAGAGACAGCCGGAAAGCACTTGTAGCACAGGTACCCAACATTTATGACTTTGACTCTCCTCTCCCATCAGATGATCACTGCTTGAAACCCACGTTATGCTGTGACCCTGATCTAATGTTCATTTCTTTCAACAGTTTAAAATAATCCTTCCTTGTAGAAAGTGTGTTGTTAGTTGTTAAAATCGATTTACTATTGCCAAGAATGACTAGGAGTAGAAACAATATACATTTGCCCTGACATTGAAAAGTTCTGTGTTTCTGAACTTGTTCTTATTGCTCCTGGTTGCTCAGATGATAAAGGAGAAGCTGCGCCTGAAGCCGGCTTCCGGGTCAGACCTGCGGGGGAAGGTGTCTGAAGGGAAGTCGGACAACAGCCTGCAGCAACAGGAGGAGGACGAGAAGGCTCGGCTCCTCATCGGCCTCAGCACTGCAGACAAGAGCTCCAGCAAGAAGAGCATCTTCAGTCGACGCAAGTGAAGCCACAAACACTTGCACATTCAAGTCCGAGCTGGGCCGGATGATCCACTGCAGCAGCTGCCACACTCCCTCAGTACGAGGATCAGGGAAAAACTGCCTCTTAGGGGTCCCAGTATCAGTTTGGCTTTGTGGATCACAATACAAAAGGGATACTGTCGAGCATTTCAAGTAGTTTTTGGGGATACCTTACTGTATAATATAAGCCTGCTGAACTTAAAAGTCAATTTTTTTGTTTTTGAAGAAAAGTACTCCTTATGTGTCTTAGATTTGAGTTTATGGCCAAAATCCCTGCAGGGAACTTTAAACAGCTCCAGGAGCTACCAGGGTGCCATTTTGACCAAATATCTATTATCATCTTGTTTGTGTGCCAATAAAATCTCACTCTGCATTTCATACACAGAATGATGACCACTTATGTTGCATTAAATGTAGCGAGGAAGATCGTCAGTGTGTAGCTAGCACTTTCTCTGTTCCCGTTTCCTCTGCTTCTATACATGCAAGACAGAGCACCTTTTCCTGCTGGCTCAGGAACACAGTGCTCTGCTAGAATAAATAGGAGTCAGCTATCTGCTGTAAAATTAAAAAAATCTAATAATTTTGAAATACCATAAGTAAATATATCAGTATATGTTATCAATTAAAGATATTATACATGGCTGTATGAGTGTCACTTCGACAGGAAGGCCTTTTCCCACAAATTATTTTATATTTTTCCTTTAATGAATGCCCTCAGCTTGCTGTTTTACTGTATGTCACCCCAGTGCAATATATCAAAAACAACAAACTAAATGTAATGTGTTGCATAATGTCACACGTGGTTTGATGGTATTGTGGAAAAAAAATAAAGAAAAGAAAATATGTTGCAGTTAAGCTACTAGCCGTGTATGTTTTGTAATTTTATTACTAAAGCACTTTTTATGCAAAGTATTTTGATATTTTTGTAACCCCACAGTTGTTTTCTGTTGAATTGCCTGTATAACCGTGCTGCTAAGCCTGTTCTATTGAATGGATCATATCACAAAAGACTTCTATCAGCTCTGTGGCTTATTGTTCATCTGTCAATAAAACGTGTTATAGCCTCTCAGTGGTGTTTGGGTTTTTGGGTGGAATAAAAAAAATCAAAGGTCTGTGAGTCCCAAAGAATGGGATGATTTATCATTAATCTGACATCTTTAACTGGAGCGGAATGACTGTCTCTCTCTCTCTCTCTCTCTCTCTCTCTCTATCTCTCTGTCTCTCTCTCTCTCTCTCTCTCTCTCTCTCTCTCTCTCTCTCTCTCTCTACTCAAACACACCAACACGTGGACCAGAGGCTGGAATAGCCCAGCGACACCGACAAAAAAAAAGGAATTTGTTGTTTTTTTACTCATTTTTGCGTGAAATCCTTTTGGTTTATTTATGGGTAGCGACATCAGTAAAATCAGTAAGGTGAGTCTGATTGGATGTATTTATATGCTCATATGTATTATGGATATAGACGTGAGCTCATAAGTAATCGATGGGTTACAAAGATGTTTGCATCAGTGACACAATATTGATCTTGTGCATTGGATGTTTTTTCTGAAGCATTTTTAGGAAATGTACATACAATTTTAAAAGGTAGGGAATGAGATATAAATAAATCCATGTTGTGGAGATTCAAATGCACAGACTGTGTACAATCCATTACAAAGGTCTTGTCAATAATAGAGCTATTGATGAGTATGAGCGTGACTGTCAGCTTAAAATATCATAATCATTGGAAAATGTGTCTATCATTGTCTTTTTACAGTTAAAAACGTCATTTCCTACACAGTTCCTTAGACTGAATCAAGCTGCTGCAGATTTGATTTATATTTATGTATAACTTTATGCAGTATAGTATTTGCAAAGACTTGTTTGGTTGTAAGTTTGTTGTACAGAACTGCAGACAAGTAGCATGTAAGGTGGAATTGATGATTTAAAATAATATTTGCATGCATGTAGCCTAGCTTATAAAATCATATACATTTAATAATATGACCATTTGATCAATTTAATGTAGGAGATTGCATTAGATTTTAAAGGTTCCATGACATGGTGCTCTTTGGATGCTTTTACATAGACCTTAGAGGTCCCCTAATACCATATCTGAAGTCTCTTTTATATAGACCTTAGAGGTCCCCTAATACCATATCTGAAGTCTCTTTTATATAGACCTTAGAGGTCCCCCAATACCATATCTGAAGTCTCTTTTATATAGACCTTAGTGGTCACCTAATACTGCATCTGAAGTCTCTTTTATATAGACCTTAGTGGTCCCCTAATACCACATCTTAAGTCTCTTTTATATAGACCTTTGAGGTCCCCTAATACCATATCTGAAGTCTCTTTTATATAGACCTTAGAGGTCCCCTAATACCATATCTGAAGTCTCTTTTATATAGACCTTAGTGGTCACCTAATACTGCATCTGAAGTCTCTTTTATATAGACCTTAGTGGTCCCCTAATACCACATCTTAAGTCTCTTTTATATAGACCTTTGAGGTCCCCTAATACCATATCTGAAGTCTCTTTTATATAGACCTTAGTGGTCCCCTAATACCATATCTGAAGTCTCTTTTATATAGACCTTAGTGGTCACCTAATACTGCATCTGAAGTCTCTTTTATATAGACCTTAGTGGTCCCCTAATACCACATCTTAAGTCTCTTTCCCAAAATTCTGCCTTGGTGCAGAATAACAGCCACTAGAGCCAGTCCCACAATGTGCTTTCCTTATGTGCCATTTCTGAGTCTGTAGCTTTTCCTTCTCTCTCAATGGTGCCCCTTATGAGGTCATATGGGGCAAGATTCCAGATCGGCCCATCTGAGCTTTAATTTTCTCAAAGGTAGAGCAGGGCTGGGTTTACACATATTGCCATTTCTAGCCACTGGGAAGGCTGGGGGAACTCATATTAATGTTTAAAAACCTCATAAAGTGACATTTTCATGTCATTGGACCTTATTAATAATAGTATTTTAATCAAATGCTTATTTATCTGCTAAGTTACTTTAGCTCTGAAATTAATGTAGTAAAAAAATGTAAAATGTATTGGAGTATAAAGTGGCATGAAATCAAACTTCATGAATTTATTAACTTAATTACATTCCAACCCTCATGCCATTATTAAGCATTCTTTTTGTATTGTCTAGAGAGAAGGAGCAGCAGCTCAGCGTCGACTCAGTCATGGGTTCCTCTCACACGTGGGGGTCTCCATCACACACAGACTCGGACACTCAGCAGTGTATTCTCGGCCTGTGCGACCGGACAGCAGCCTGCCCGTCCCCACACTCCCGCTGCCTCCAGAGGACACAGAGACAACTCATCCAGCTTCCATCTCTGTCTTTCTGCCTGAGTTCCCACACCGTAAACTTCCTGGACGAGATCACTTCCAGGTACCACAACTACGGCTGCACAATATGAGGAAATTATCTAATTGGGATCATTTTTGACTGATATTGCAATTGCAATATATTTTTTTATTATTATTTTCATTTTCATTGAAAAATATTAAAATCTGAAACATGAAAAGGATTTGTAATGTGATTTTTGCGAGGATCTGTACAATACAAACATTTTTTTCTTTAGCATGTAGGATACAATTTGTAGGCCGGGATGTTTCTGCAGCATCACACCTTTAAAAAAAATGTGGGTTTTTTTAAGATTTATTTTATTTTTATTGGAAATGTTGAGATTCCATCTGTGCTCACAGATCCTGGGCTTCATAGCCAAAGGCTCACATGGACCCATCCTGAAAGTGAAGGACATTACCAAAGAGAAGACCTATGCTGTAAAAGTAAGTTCTGCCGTAATAATTAGTACCATAGCAACAAGAAGAACAATATAAAATACTTTTTGTTTACTCATTTTTACATTGTTGCACAGGTCCTACCAAAGTCCGAGATCCTGAAGCATGGAGTGCTGGAGCAGTCAAAGGAAGAAGTCATCATTCAGGTATCTCGGTGTTAAACTCTCAGTTGTTCCAGTATAGGTAGAAGTACTGTTACTTTAATGTTCTTATGCCTATGTTAAGTTATGAGTTGCAACCACATTTGTTGATTAATTGATTAATGGACTGAAAAAACTACTTTGATAATCGATTTATCATTTCAAGAAAGATGTGTTGCTTGTTTTTATCATTGCCCATGGTTGTAAATGAATGTTTTTGGTTCAAACAAGCAATGTCAGAACACTACTTTGAGCTTTCATGATGGCTATTTTTTCACAACTACAAATAAATAAATCAGTGAATCAAGAACATAATCAGCAGGTTAAACTATGATGCAAAGAATTATGAGTTGCAGACCTACCCACATACTTAAGTAAAAGTTGTATTACTCAACAGTGAAATCTAAATTAAACATTTGAAAATGGCTACTCAAATTGATGTACCGACTTGCAGTTATGATGAGAGAACAAAGAGGTAAATGTTTGAATGATGTCTGACAGATTCAGTATTTTTCTGTCCTCACTCTTTTAGACATATGTCATTTGGATTATAGGAAGTTCCCTGTCCATCTCTCAGTGTTATTTTCACTATTACTCTGTGTGTGTCGACTGTTGAATTGCAGCGGCAGCTCAAACACCCATTCATCCACAATCTGCAGGACTGCTGGCAGACACAGCGCCATCTCTTCATTAGTGAGTTAATAGTACAAGTATAAACGCTGGCACAGTTCAACCCCTCTTCCCTTGAACTATCCTTTTCTGCTTTATGTTTCAGAGAACTATTTGATCCCATAGTACCATAAATGCTCCATCACTCAGTCTGAATAAATCTCAGTGCTGGATACTGAAGAGGTACACTGCCATCTAATGAGAGTGCCGGGTAAAGCTCAGATGCTGCACGGCCTGCATGACCTCCCAGTGTTTATGATCATACAGTACATTGATATTTATCTAGCCAAAGTAAATTAAAAGATCTCTGAGCCAACAGGATACTAACAACACAGGTGCATGTGTGGTTCTGACTTGAATTAAAGCTTACTTCAATCCTTACTTCTCCCTTTTCCTACAGATCAACAGTGTAATGAGCAAATCTTTTTATCTTTGGCTTCCCTCATTTCTGATATTTTATTTCAGAGGATATTGGTCTGCAATACCTCTGTAGATGGTTTTAACGACATAAGAAGTGTGTGTGTGTGTGTGTGTTGTCCTCTGCAGTGTGCGACTACTGCAGCACCGGAGATTTGTACACTTACTGGTTACTGAAGGGCCGGTTTGGGGAGGATGTGGTTCGGCTTTTCGCTGCAGAGCTGGGCAGTGCGCTGGGTTTGTATTATCATTTATTGTATTTAGAACATGAACTTTAATGTTCAAAAGGCCCCCTGTTTTTGTCATACTGTCTGTCTGAATTTACCTGTATTCAACCTCTGTCTCTAAAATGTTCCGTTTATAGCGCCTGTCCCTTTAAGCCCCCCCCCCCAAAAAAAAAACCCGCAGTCTGCTCTGATTGGCCAGCGTTTTCTGGGATTTCTCTCTCTGCAGTCATTGCAACCGGGGAATGACTGCAACAGCACTGTAGCAGCACTTTGTGCTGGCCGCTGATGGAATTTTTTTTTAGCTAATTATTATTGTTAAATCTTCTTCTTAAAAAAGGGCACTTTGGCCTTGAGGGCAAAAGGGGCAGGCTCAAGCACCCATCGCAACACCCCCCCAGTAAAATTCTGACAGAAGTCCTGAATCCTGAAGGCTTGTTTAAATGGCACTTTAACTGTATTTCATCATGGTGACCTTTAGACACAGACATCAGGTTGGAGTTGGACAATGTGTTAAAAAGAGAATTTAACATGGACATTTTCCCTCTGTCTTTTGTTTATTTCTAGGATTTCTGCATGACTTAGGGATCATACATAGAGATATAAAGGTATGATCTTTGATATGTACTGTCCGTATCCATATATATGTGTATTTATAACGTTTTATGATAATATTTGTACTCTTTTTCAGATGGATAACATTCTTTTAAGTGATCAAGGTAATGCTTGTCCATAAAACCTCTGGCTTGTAAAAACAATAATTTTGGTCATTAGATTAAATTAATTAACTTTGTTAATCTTTAAAGGAAGAACTGCCACAGCAATAATAAGACCAACACACAAACTACCACATATCCTATTAGGACATTGGTGTTACTCATAAGCCCGCCACTAAATTAAAAAAACAATTGATCACTTAATGAGAAAAACTCTGTCCATAAGCGAACATTCAAGATTCTTCATCAAATAGTATGTAGTGCTTCATCAGTTTCAGCAAGTTTTTTCAATGATTCAGGCCACCTTCGTCTGTCTGATTTTGGACTCTCGCGGCGGCTGAAACGAGGAGGAAGGGCATTTACGATATGTGGGACTATGCAATACATGGGTGAGATTTGGTTTTATGTTCTCATTTGGAGAGAAGTGTCATTTGTGACTGTTTGAGCTACATTTTGTATGCTTCATATTCCAACATTGGAGCCCCACCTGCATTCCGCTCCCATTGGATTAAGTTAACCCAGTTATGAATGTAATGCACCTGTGGTGCAATTTGTATGCTGTTTGTTGCTCCACTGTGCTGCATTTTATGTCTTTTGGATTCTGCCATTTAATTTTCTGAGTTATGTTTGTTTTCCCATTCTGTCTGAACAGCTCCTGAAGTTTTAAGTGGGGGTCCGTACAACCACGCTGCAGACTGGTGGTCTTTCGGCATTATGTTGTTCTCACTGGTGACAGGAAAGGTGACGGCACATAAACCTAATATTTTAATAGCTCAATCATTGGTCATTGGGGTTTGTGTACACCTGTCTAAGCAGCTTTCTTTTTGCAGTTTCCAGTACCTGCAGAGCCGGACCACAGCACCATGTTGAACACGGTCACAGAGTTTCCTTATGTCCTACCTGAGACCTTCAGCTCTGCTCTTATCTTACTGCTCACCGAGGTGTGTAAATGTGATTCTCCCCTTTTTGATGTGTACTCTCCCTGTGATGGAAATATTATAACATGTATCTGTTTCAATTCCTCTTAATCAATGTAGCTTTTGTGCAAGAACCCAATGAACCGGCTTCGTAACCTGGAGTGTTTCAAGATGCAGGCCTTTTTTCGTGGCACTTCATTCGACTCTCTCATCCTTCAAAAGATGCCCGTTCAAGTCATCCTGGAGCTCAGAACTCATCCTGATTGGACATCCAAAGCAATGAGAGGCCTATCATTGGACTACTTTGCTAACTTTGACTGCGATAAAATCCTTCTTTCTCCGACAACTCCCACTGAACAGTCTCCTATGTTGGCCAACATGGACCTGAGCCCAGCTACAGAGCAGGCTTGTAAAGCATAAAACTGGACTACGTTTCAATGAAACTTTGCAGATAATTAATTTTTCTCTGATACATGTGTCACTTCTTAGGACTTTGATTTTTTAGTTTTGTTATTAAAGTCTTTATTTTAGTGCTGTCAAACGATTAAAATATTTAATCACGATAAATCCCATTAATGTCATAGTTAACTCGCAATTGATCACACATTTTTACCTATTCTCAATGGTATGGCTATATATTTAAAGCTGTTTTCACACATACAGGTAATTTGCTTGTTCCTTGCTAAATGTTCAAATCATTTTAACGTTATTGTGCAACCTTGCCTCTATTTTCACTTGTTGCTGAGTAACGTACATTAACAGCCCATGGTCTCTTTATGTTGCATACCTGTAGCAAGCTTCTTTGTAGAAGCTAACGGTAAAAACAAACATTGAAGAGGAGCTTTGTGCTACAGAGCGGCAATTGCTAGTTTTTTTATTTCGTATCAGTGGCATTTAGTAGATGTGTTGAGACGCAAAAGAGTTCCTCAACACCGCCTCTGGTGCCCTGTATGGTGCTCCTTCAGGTCAGCGGTAGCTGGTGGTTCAGTTATCCGAGAATACTGTAGGTGACTCTCAGCCGGGGACAGAGCACCGCGAGCTTTTGACGGAGATTACGGTTAAGTAAGTAATGAAACTACTAGTGTGCAGCGTGCCTGTTGTTTTGTTTCCAGTCTAGCTAAATCCGGTGGGGTGTTGTAGTTTTTCTAATATTACTAGTTGTGTGAAAAAATTACAAAAGTTTACTAGGCCAAAAAGAACGTTAATCTCGCGATAAAACAAATTGACGCTGTTGTAGAGGCTAAGCCCAAGCTTCAAGCCCTTGAGGGGCCTTTCCACGGGTAGAGTTATTGACACACTTTTGACCTTGATAGTGAGGAGATGTTTTTTACACTGTTCTGGGGACAGGCAGCTAGCAGATAGTAAGGAGATGTTTTTTGCAGTGTGTTCTGGGGACAGGCAGCTATCAGATAGTGAGGAGATGTTTTTTACATAGTGTGTTCTGGGGACAAGCAGCTAGCAGATAGTAAGGAGATGTTTTTTTTATAGTGTGTTCTGGGGACAAGCAGCTAGCAGATAGTAAGGAGATGTTTTTTGCAGTGTGTTCTGGGGACAGGCAGCTATCACATAGTGAGGAGATGTTTTTTACCGTGTGTTCTGGGGACAGGCAGCTAGCAGATAGTGAGAAGATGTTTTTTTATAGTGTGTTCTGGGGACAGGCAGCTAGCAGATAGTGAGAAGATGTTTTTTTTATAGTGTGTTCTGGGGACAGGCAGCTAGCAGATAGTGAGGAGATGTTTTTTGCAGTGTGTTCTGGGGACAGGCAGCTATCAGATAGTGAGGAGATGTTTTTTACAGTGTGTTCTGGGGACAGGCAGCTATCAGATAGTGAGGAGATGTTTTTACAGTGTGTTCTGGGGACAGGCAGCTATCAGATAGTGAGGAGATGTTTCTTACAGTGTGTTCTAGGGACAGGCAGCTAGCAGACAGTAAGGAGATGTTTTTTACAGTGTGTTCTGGGGACAGGCAGCTAGCAGTTAGTAAGGGGATGTTTTTTATAGTGTGTTCTGGGGACAGGCAGCTAGCAGATAGTGAGGAGATGTTATTTACAGTGTGTTCTGGGGACAGGCAGCTAGCAGTTAGTAAGGGGATGTTTTTTATAGTGTGTTCTGGGGACAGGCAGCTAGCAGATAGTGAGGAGATGTTATTTACAGTGTGTTCTGGGGACAGGCAGCTTGCGGATTGTGAGGAGATGTTTGCTGTATGTAACAACAAATGTTCTACCCTAAAACACGCGTAACATTGCTTAGAGCACCTTTAAAATATGAAAACAGTCCCATACTAAATAGAACTTTCCTTTCAAGATTGTTCTTCCTGGCAATCAAATACTCCCAGGATGCAGTCTCCGTCATCAGTTGAGTCCAATCTGTGTATGTGCTCTTCCTCAGTTCCTCAACTGCCTTGCTGCAGTGATGAGGCCTGTGGTTATTAGCGCATGCTGTCCTTTGTAGGTCCCTTGAGGTAAAAGTGTGCTATCTCCCAGGAGACAGAACAGTGGAGATTCCGGTAACCTTTGTCCCAGCCAATCTCCCAGTTTCCTTAATACTTCTTCCCAGAAAGGTAATACCACAGGACATTCCCAAAAGGCATGAAAAAATTTACCTTTTTTGTCTTCTAATAAGCCCATTCTGAAAAGTTTCATATGAGTATAGTAGTATCTATGTATGATTTTCTAATGAGTAAATTTGCTCCATCCAACCTTGGGAACTATATTATGCCATTCCTCCTTACCTATTTCACGTTCTAAATCACGTCTAAGAGTCTAAGTGCTCACACTTTGGAATTCCATTATATTTAAAAATGTAAAATGTTGAAGCACTATGCATTGTACTTGTTATAATTTGCTTTTATATTTTTACAGGGTTGGAAAGTTCTCCTTTCCTCTGTATTAACCATATTTACAGATGTGTATGGTACCTTTAAAATGAACATCATTATTTGTTGTTTATTTACAGTGTTGGAATCACTGTAACCCTTTAAACTGTAAATTGACAGTAGTATCCTGGCAACAGTAAAATTCTGCCAGTAAACTACTGTTTATTATGTACAGTAAGCATGCTGTTTTTAAATTTTACTGTAAATACATGTAGACGTTTCTTACCATATTATTTGAATTTACAGTAACATACTGGCTGCAGTGTAGTTTCCACCTTTTCCTTTATTTTCCTAAGATGCATTGGTATTAACAGTAAATACCTGTAATCAATAACATTTGTATATAGTGCTGTAATACTATTATTTTCTCCCAGAATGCATTGCCATTTACAGTATGATCCTGTATAACTTTATAGGCAGCTTTATTTGTATAGCACATTTCAGCAACAGGGCAATTCAAAGTGCTTTACACAAAATCATTAAAACAGATAAAACACAAGTACAAACAGTTAAAAGTCATAAGCATTAAAAATCAATAAGACACATGAATAGACAGTTAAAAACAAAATAGAAACATTAGGACACATAAAACACAAGAATAAAAGTTACAGTGCAGCATAAGAAAGAAATGAGCATTAATTTAAAGAAAGGCAGCATCAAAAAGAAAGGTCTTCAGCCTTGATTTAAAAGAACTGAGAGTAGCAGCGGATCTACAGGTTTCTGGGAGTTTATTCCAGATATGAGGAGCATAGAAACTGAAAGCTGCTTCACCCTGTTTAGTTCTGACTCTGGGGACAGAAAGTAGACCTGTCCCAGATGACCTGAGAGGTCTGGGGGGGTCATAGTGTAGTAGCAGATCAGAAATGTATTTTGGACCTAAACCGTCAAGGGATTTATAAACTAGCAAGAGTACTTTGAAATCAATTCTTTGAGACACAGGAAGCCAGTGTAAAGACTTCAGAACTGGAGTGATGTGATCCAGTCTCTTGGTCTTAGTGAGGACTCGAGCAGCAGCGTTCTGAATCAGCTGCAGCTGTCTGATTGATTTTTTAGGGAGACCTGTAAAGACCCCGTTACAGTAGTCAAGTCTACTGAAGATGAAAGCATGGACCAGTTTTTCCAAGTCCTGTTGACACATAAGTCCTTTAACCCTTGATATGTTCTTTAGGTGATAGTAGGCTGACTTTGTAATTGTCTTAATGTGGCTGTTAAAGTTCAGGTCTGAGTCCATGACTACACCAAGATTTCTGGCTTTGTCTGTTGTTTTTAACATTGTTGTTTGAAGCTGAGCGCAGACTTTTAATCGTTCCTCTTTTTTTCCAAAAACAACTACCTCAGTTTTTCCTTCATTTAATTTCAGAAAGTTCTGGCACATCCAGTCGTTAATTTGTTTGATGCAGTTAGTCAGTTTTTGTATTTGACTATAGTCCCCTGGCGATAAGGTTATGTAAATTTGTGTGTCATCCGCATAACTATGGTAACTTATTTTGTTTTTCTCCATAATCTGAGCCAGTGGAAGCATGTAGATGTTAAACAGAAGAGGCCCCAGAATGGAGCCTTGCGGAACTCCGCACGTCATATTTGTACGCTCAGATGTATAATTACCTATTGACACAAAGTAATCCCTATTCTTTAGGTAGGATTCAAACCAGTTTAGTACTAAGCCAGAAAGTCCTACCCAGTTTTCCAATCGGTCTAGTAATATGTCATGGTCGACCGTGTCAAATGCAGCACTGAGATCAAGTAATACTAAGATTGAAATTTTGCCACTATCTGTGTTAAGGTGGATGTCATTAAAGACTTTGACAAGAGCCGTTTCAGTGCTGTGGTGTGGTCGGAAACCCGACTGAAAGGTATCAAAACTGTTGCTTAGTGACAAGAAATGGTTGAGATGTTGAAAGACTACTTTTTCAATGATTTTACTTAAAAACGGAAGGTTTGATATTGGCCTATAGTTGCTCATTAGTGACTTGTCTAGGTTGTTCTTTTTTAAAAGTGGCTTGATTACTGCAGTTTTCAGGGCCTGTGGAAAGATACCTGAAAGAAGAGATGTGTTCACAATCTGTAGAAGATCAGAAGTCAAACAATTGGAAACATTTTTGAAAAGTCCCGTTGGCAGAATATCAAGGCAACAGGTCGAGGTTTTCAGATGTTGAATAATGTCCTCCAGGTTTGTATGGTTGATTGTGTGAAATTCTGTCATATTGGAACTAGTTTTGCTTGAACACTGTGACAACGCATATCCTGAACTTGATATGGAGGCACTGACTGTTTGTCTAATCTTCTGAATTTTGTCTTTGAAGAAGGAGGCAAAGTCATTGCAGGCCTTGGTAGATAAAAGTTCAGATGCTACTGGTACTGGAGGGTTTGTTAACCTATCAACAGTAGCAAACAAAGCACGTGAATTATTATTGTTTCTAGAGATAATATCAGAGAAGAAGGACCTTCTTGCATTCCTCAGTTCCAAATTATAAATGCGAAGTCTCTCTTTATAGGTGTTATAATGGACCAGGAGATTTGTTTTTCGCCACCTTCGTTCAGCTTTCCTACACTCTCTTTTTTCTGTTCTCACCAGTAGGACATTTCTCCATGGAGATCTTTTCTTACCAGAGACTTTTATAGGTTCCATTACATTAAAATTTCACTTTATGAGTTTTTTTTTTAAATTAATATATGTTCCCCCAGCCTGCCTATGGTCCCCCAGTGGCTAGAAATGGTGATAGGTGTAAACCGAGCCCTGGGTATCCTGCTCTGCCTTTGAGAAAAAGACAGCTCAGATGGGCCGATCTGGAATCTTGCCCCTTGCGAGGTCATAAAGGGCAAGGTTACCTCCCCTTTCTCTTCTTTGCCCGCCCAGAGAGAAATCATTGCTTTCAAACAAGCAAAGTGGCAGTAGGTCAAGGCCAAACCCCCAGCCTCCACCTCCCCCCCCCCCAGACTGGCTCTAGTGGGTGTAATTCTGCACCAAGGCTGAATTTTAGGAAAGAGACTTCAGATATGATATTAGGGGACCACTAAGGTAAGTAAGATGCTGTCAGATTTTAGCTGTAAATTTACATCAAAGGGTTACAGTGGTTACAGTTACAAAAGAGTAACTAAATTAGATACTCAGTTACAATTTATAAAAGTAACCAGTAACTTCAGAAAGTAACTAATGCGTTACTTTCAACTACATTTTTAAATTCTCAAATGTGACCCCACCTCCACCCCTCTTTAATGGAACTTAAAATACATGTGCATGTTCAATTATTTACGATAAATCTGAATATTATAATGAAATGGACACTTAATACAATACATTATTAACAGTAACAATGTACACAAATCTAAACTCTTTTAATGCTGCTCTGGGACAAAGTGAGACTAGCCTCCAATGAAATGCCATGTCTGTAGATATGAGTCTAGTGGATCGATACAAATAACAACATAGATGTTTTGGAACTTTTAATATTTATTGCCACTCAACAGGCCACAACTGGGCAAAATTAAATGATGCTTGTTAAGCACTATAGCAAAAATAATAAACAAATACAGTATATACACTCTTTGTCATGCAAATAACCTAAGTGGCCTGATGCTATACGTTTGCATTGGCGTGTGCGTCGAGCCGGCCTGTGTGTGTGTGTGGGGGGGGTTAGGGTTATAGAGCAAGGGAGAACTGAGAAAGTGATAGCGTAGTTTTATAACACCGTTATTCCATCACTGATCCTTACATTGTGAAATGAAACTTTTGTAAGCAAACATGTTGTACTCTTTGGTACAGTTATGATCTATGAGCTAGCCTCACATGCACTTGTATTATTTACATGAATATTACCTTATCACCAAAAGCAGTCTGGGTATGGGTTTCATTATACGCTGAAATAATATTTATGTGCATCTTTATTAAGAGTATTCTGTAAATCCTCATAAGAGTGAATTGTGTTTTACTGTATAAATGGTAAAAAACTTATATTATTATTTCTGTTGTACTGCAACATTCTTTAAATACTACACATACCTTAAAATGCTTATTTGAAAACCGACATTTGTTCCACAAGCGTTTTTCTGCGTTATACTGTAGATTATGTGTTTCAGGTTAGTTTTTTCTCATCCAAATGTAGGACAAAGAGCATCAAATGCTCTACAAATGCAAAACCCCTTGAGTCAAATTTATATTATATTTATATCTGATATTGGGCTATATTAACTAAATAGACGTGACAAGATTGTGTAATACAGTGGAAAGCTCCAAAAATACTGTTGATTGATCCTTGTGGTGAGATTGTTTGCACAAGAATGAACTTTCAATCTCAACGTCAGTTACAAATCAGATATAGAAGTTGGAGTGCTCTGAAACTTTGCAATAATGCAGCTTGCATGACAACTTTTTGGCTAAAATAAAATAAATAATTAACATTAGGACCTTCTTTCTTTAACAACCTTCATCTATTGTACTTAAAAAGATCAATGGTCTATTTTTGTGCGAATGTTGTACCTGGATACATTATGACCAACTTTCAGCGGTCGTCCTATTTAGAGGAGCACTCTCAAACCCATCGAGGACACGCTAAATAGGACAGAAAATTGAGGACTAGATAAAGTATCATCATTAAATGTTTTTAATTAGGTAACAAAGAAAAAACCGAAAGCCCCGGCGGGGGCAGCCACGTGTAATTGCTGTACTTCTTGAAGTCACATATCCATTAAAACCTGCATCTTTCTGAAAGGGAGTGCACCGACTCCTCCTCCCACTGCCTCCTGACATTGGTTTTCCTCTCAGGCCCTTGTCTTAGACAGGTCCATCATGTCTGTGTAGTGGCAGGCAGTCCAGTGACCCATATCTAGTTTCAGAGGCACACTGACCCACAATGGTGAAGAGAGGAGTCCCCTGAAATGCAGGCAAGCCATTGCACTGAGTCTGACCAGGTAATAACATTATATAATAGAACACAAAAGAGATGACATGCAGTTTCCTGAACAGAGCAAATCATGTATCGATGCAGATCAACATAATTCAACAATCAATTTAAATTTGAAACGTATAGTATAAGATCCTGCTTAGCTATTAAATGTAAATAGACTGTTCTTGTATAGTGCTTTAGTAGTCTTAACAACTACTCAAAGTACTTACATATTACAGGAACTAGCTGACACTGGAAAGTGTTCTGTGGATCTGTACAATTGCTAGGTGGTTTCAGTTCTACGTATTATTATAAAACACATTAACTGAATTTCGGGTTCTACCAGGCAAACACGTTTTCACGGTGTTCCATGTGATGGCACTCTCTCGACTTCCAGTGCCAGAACCCTCGGTGTCTCATAGAGAGACCATGCACAAATCCTGCAAATGGGTTGTTTTACCTACAAAAGTACATTGGTGGAGAGGAAAAGTCTGCTCTAAAGGGCAGCTTTTACAGGAAGGATGAAGAGGCCTATCAACAAGCATGGGAGAAGCTGAATGCTAGACATGGTCACTCCTTTGTGGCTCAACGTGCTTAACAAGCGGCCAAAATTGCTGGAAAAGAGAATATGATGGTACTAAATGACTGAAGAAAATCAGAAGATGCTGGTCAAACTTCCTGACTGGGTAACGTCTGGCTGGAATTGTTATGTCACGCATCAGTTGGATCAAGCCGAAGACTATCCAAGCTTTAAAGAGTTTGCTTCATTCATTGCACAGGAAGCTCATGCACTGCATGCAATGCAGTGTCATTGTTGTATGCATTAAAGACTTCTGAAGAAAGGTCATTTGGAGAAACCAAGCGTCCGAAAGCAAACACATTCGCCACTAATGTGAAAGCATCTGAAGCATCAAGCATCACAGTTAAGCCCATTGGTGTCAATGATGAGAGCAAGTAGGATCCCAACAGATCAAAGAAATGGAGCACATCAACTAATAACTCAAACCCAGGAAAGTGTATGTGTTGTTGGGAAAACCACTCCATACATAAATGTAAAAGGCTAATGGCAAGGTCTGTGGAGGAAAAGAGAAAAGTGGTCTTGGACGTTAAGCTCTGTTTTGCATGCCTGAGAAAAGGACACAACACAAAGGATTATAAGAAAAAACCATGTGTAGCACACTCAATTAAACACCATCCAACACCATTGTATGAAGATCGTCCTTTAGGAGAAAGATCTTCACCAAATTTCCTGCTAGTTGAAGAGACCAATGCAGCTTGACTATCATGTTGTGTGCATGGAGGTGAAGGTGGGAGTACATCAATGATTGTTTCAGTATGGATCTCATCACCTAACACCACTGACACCAAAACCCTGGTGTATTCCCTATTAGACACTCAGAGTAATCACACATTTGTTGATCAAGAGGTGTGTGGAAAGATGCAGGCAGTAATGGAGTCAGTGAAGCTGAAGCTATCTACTATGAGAAGTCAGAAAGTCAGTGGATTACGAGTCAAAGGGTACGCCTCAGACAGCTTCATAGGCTTGCCCCCTGCCTATACAAGGGACTTCATTCCCCTCTATCCCAAGTTCATATGGGAGAGAGAAGTTGTTACAAACCAAGGATCTTCTGAGCTGCTGGTGGGACCCTGAGACTAAGACAGTCCAAGTGCTGAAAACTGAGGCTGCAAGGCAAGTTGAGTTTCAAGCGTGACTGTCATGTCAACGATTAGCTATGAGGATTAATACGCCCCCCTTAAATGTGGAGGAAAGAAGGGGGGCTACGCTCACTCACATAAAGCTAGCACAGCAGCAGGCCTCCAAAGATGAGTTGCATATACTCAGCCAAGAATGAGGAAAGCTGCCCTGTAACCACCAACTGTATCAGCTGAACCCATTCCTCCAAGATGGTGTTATGAGAATGGGAAGACAACTGAGAAGAGCATCTGCTCCCCTCGATCTGAGACACGCTATTATTCTTCCAAGAGATGGGCTTGTCACATGGCTTGTCCTTGCATACCATCATAAGAAAACACAGCACCAAGGCAGAGGTCAAACCCTCAGTGAACTGAGTGCAAATGGATACTGGATCGTAGGTGGTAGTAAGGCAGTAGCACAGCACATAAGGCAGTGTGTTCCCTGTAGACGAGCTCGTAGGCTATTAGAAGAACTATGGATGTCAGATCTACCTACAGACCATGTCGATCCTTCACCACCGTTCAACTACTGTGGCATGGACTGTTTTGGTTCCTTCTGCACTAAGCAAGGTCGCATGGTCTCCTGTTCATGTGCCTATGCTCCAGAGCAGTCCACATAGAGATGTTAGAAGACATGACAACCAATGCATTCATGAATATGGCGTTTCATAGCCATCCGTTGAGTTGTTCGACACATCAGATCAGATCAAGGATCCAAATTTTGTGGGAGTAAGAAATGAATTGGAAAGATCTCTAAATGAAGTAAACAAAGAAAGAATAAATGCTTATCCGGCAGATAAACAGTGGGACTTCCTCATGAATGTGCCAGACTCGAGCCATGTTGGAGGCATATGGGAACGACCAATCAGGACAGTCAGGGGTGTGTTGTGCTCAGTTATTGCACAGAATGCTGGAAGATTGGATGATGGTTCTCTAAGAACATTCCTTTATGAAGCCATGTCCATTGTAAATAACCGCCCACTCACTGTTAAAAGTATTAGTGATCACACAAGCTTAGAGCCACTAACACCCAACCATCTGATTACCATGAAATCCTCTGTCCCTCTGCCTCCACTGGGTAAATTTGTAAAGGAAGACTTGTATACCAGAAAGCAGTGGAGACGAGTGCAACATCTGTCTGAACAATTCTGGAAGAGATGGGGAAAGAAATATCTCGCCAACATCGCTCTTAGGCAAAAGTGGCATGCTTCAAGATGCAACGTGCAAGTTGGCGATATTACAATTGTCCAGGAAGGAGAGATCCCTCAAAATAAATGGAAACTTGCCAGAGTTCTTGAGCTTTGTAAGGACTAGTAAGGAAAGCTACGCTACAGATGGTAGAGCAAAAGTTAGGAAAGGGAGCTCTCAGCAAGCCATCCATTGTTGAACGACTCATTAAAAAGTTAGTGGTTCTTGTAGAGAGCAGCTGAATAATAATAATCAGTAAAAAAAATAACATCTGCCTCTTAACTCAGTCAGTCACTTGTGTATCCCTTTCTTAGTGTAGGGAATTAAGCTTAACTTTTGTGTGGAAAACCATTTTCCCAATTGATATTAGATCAAAGGTAAAAATGGACATTAGTATGAAGTGTGGCTTCCTTTATAAACAGGGTAGCTACAGGAACCATTCACACATTGCTGTACAAGGTGCCATCTGCTCATCAGATAAACATTCACACGCCAATGGCAGCATCAGGGGCAACTCAGGGTTCAGTGTCTTGCCCAAGGAGCAAGCCACTTTATATTCACTGAAAAAGAGACAATATAGATACAGTGGCTCAGGGGTAGTGTGGAACAGATTTACAATAACCAGCTTCCATATGTGTGAGCAGATGCAACACAGAGGAGAAAAAAAAATCTTTCTTCAAAATAGAAACGATTTAGCTGACCACATTTCGATCTAATTTCGGTCATTTCACCATGTTCATTTACATTGACTGGAACCTATAAAGGGATTTCTATTTCTAAAGCAGTTCCATCACATTCTTTACAGTTTAAAGCTCACGAAAACGAACCCACCATGTGCATGAATTGCTCTGAGACTAAAACACCCTTGAGAATTGAAGGATGAAGACAAAATTATCAGGAGACTTGAAACCTTCCTCTGGGCACATTGTTACTAATTAAAATAAAAATAGCACGCCATGGGGTATGGTTCAACTTAGCTTAAATTAGGTTGCTATAGGCATTGAGGGTGCTGACAGAATACATCACAAAGTTAAAACACTACAACATGTATGCAAAACTTCAATTTGTAAAATACTTGTGGCCATCCAATTTACACCAACACGGCAAGTTTAGAAGAATTACATTGAGAGTGAGTGACTGAAGAAATGCTAAAGTGGCCATATCAGCATGAAAAGCAAGCATCTACATGACAAAAAACACCTGTCTTCATTTAAATAGAACAATGATTCATCAAAAACCTTTTCATTTATGTGGGGCAGATGTGGGTGTACAAGCGCCGCCCAGGGGTGTCGGCTTATGAGGTGTGACATACTTGATCTGGGTACAAACTAAAGCTGACTGAGAGACTCCAGTCAGTGTTCATCACATCATTGGACAAGACACACTGGATTTCTGTCAGGTAAGAACTTTAATTGCTCATCTCTTTTTTTTAACTTTTCGGTTAATTCAATATGAATTGTTGAATGTATTAATTGTCATTAATATCAGCAGCTTTAAAAAATAAATAAATCATGAGGTTGCATCTTCTACCAAAGGCTGAAGGACAATCAGGCACTCAGGATGACACACCAGTTCCCCACACTCTCCGAGGCGCAGAAGAAGGAGCTCCATGAGACTGCTCTACGCATAGTTTCTCCAGGGAAGGGCATCCTGGCTGCAGACGAGTCTGTCGGTCTGTAGCACCCTTCCTTTACCTCAAACTGTAGAAAACATGTATGTCATTGATGTTACACTGAGATAATCACACTCAACAGTGAGTCCTGTCATTGATAAACACCATCCAGTTCATAGAGTGCAGTAAGGTTATTAACATATCAAATGCACAACACATATGTTCATTTTCAGGCAGCATGGCTAAGCGGCTGGCTCAGGTCGGGGTTGAGAACACAGAGGAGAACCGCAGACAGTACCGGCAGATTCTTTTCAGTGCAGACGATCGCATCAACAGCTGCATTGGAGGGGTCATCTTCTTCCATGAGACGCTGTACCAGCACACTGATAAGGGTGTAGCCTTTGTCAAGATGATCAGGGACAGGGGCATCATGGTCGGCATCAAGGTGTGGCTTTTTAGTTCCAAATAACATAAATGTGCAGCATCAAATTGTACCATCTCGTGTGGTATTAGGTGGATTTTCTGCTCAAAATGTGTATCATTATGGCAATGCATTCTGTGCTGATTATTAGTTTTTTCTGTATACGAGAAGTTGACATAATTGTCACTTCCCTGTTCCTTATTCCTCAGGTTGACAAGGGTGTCGTCCCACTGGCAGGAACTTGTGGAGAAACCACCACACAGGGTCAGACAAAACAACTTAGATCACTGCCGACATCACATACATTCTCCAAAGGATAATACAGGATAAACTATCAATATTTTTGTAACCTTTTCCACAGGTCTGGATGGATTGTCGGAGCGCTGTGCGCAGTATAAAAAGGATGGAGCTGTCTTTGCAAAGTGGCGCTGTGTGCTTAAAATCAGTGACACCAATCCATCTGAACTGGCCATAAGAGAAAATGCAAATGTTCTTGCACGCTACTCCAGTATCTGCCAGCAGGTCAGTACCTTGTATTATAAACCATGTCTTTACATGTATGTTATGCATCTGTTCTGTTCTGATAAGCTTTTCCCTTTGGTCAGCATGGCATCGTGCCCGTTATAGAGCCGGAGATTTTGCCTGATGGAGATCATGACCTGAAACGCAGCCAGTACATCACTGAGAAGGCGGGTTTCTTTTTTACTTACATATGGCATGTGCATGTGACATTATTACTAAAAGAGTAAGAAGTGAGACGGAGAGGAAGAGAAGTCCCTGTCTGCTGTCTCTTTGGTGAAACTATCTGTGTGTTGCAGGTACTGACTGCAGTGTACAAGGCCATGTCGGACCACCATGTATACCTGGAAGGCACTGTACTCAAACCCAACATGGTCACCTCTGGACACAGCTGCCCCACCAAGTACAGCCCAGAGGAGGTTGCTATGGCAACTGTCACCGCCTTGCGCCGCACTGTCCCCCCTGCTGTCACAGGTAACCCAGGGCGCTGTCCTCTCTGAAGAGGATTTTATTTTACGCAAATATGTTTGACGTTTGCAGCACCAAAATGAAAGTAAAGTGATATTCTTTTGTCCACCACAGGAGTGGCTTTTCTCTCAGGCGGTCAGAGTGAAGAAGAGGCCTCTATCCATCTCAATGCCATCAACAACTGCCCGCTGGCCAAACCCTGGATCCTAACGTTCTCCTTTGGCCGAGCCCTACAGGCGTCTGCACTCAGAGCCTGGAGAGGACATAAAGAGAATGAGAAAGCCGCCACTGAGCAGTTCATCAAGAGAGCAGAGGTACGTCTCCCTCTAGACACTTTACTTATGGGGGGGAGGGGGAATTCACCAGAGGCCCCACAATACAATATTAACCCTTGTGTTATCTTACCGTCAAAATTGAAAATCAACACTTTTGTTGAGGCTTGTTTTATCAATATTTTAACTTTTTCTTACGTTTTTGTTCCATTTTTCAACATTTATGACCCTTTTTTTCGATGTTAGTCCCTTTTTTGACATTTTCAACACTACGTGTACACTAACTTATTAAGTTTAGTTTTACAGTTGTTTTTTGAATTTATGGTCAATAATCCTCATTTATAGGAAATTATACCTAATGTTTCAGTTAGAATTATTTAGACTAAAATTAAAGAAACGTATGTTCACAGACTGGAATATGTAAACTTTTACTCAATAGTACATCAAAAACCACTTCAATTTTTTTTTCAAATGCTATAAAATTAAATAAGCCACCCCAAAATTAATCAAAAAGAACATTGATATAGGAAAACTGGTCAATTTGACCCAAGGACAACATGAGGGTTAACAGGATTATGTGTCACAAAAATATTATTGTGATATAAAATACATTGCGATATTCTGTGATTAATTGCAATTTGTCGCTTCGGATTTAAGTGTCAGCTAATTGATGAATGTTATTCTGGTACCTAAAAAGTTAAATTCTCACGTACAATTTTTATGATAAAAAGTTGATACTTGTCGTAGTAGTAGATTTATTTATTTGATTAGGACAATGTAAATGTAAACATTTCTGTAAATGCGCCAGTTGGCTAATTTTCAACTGTAGTTGCATGTTCTCCCCGTGTTTGCGTGGGTTTGCTCTGGTTTCTACCCATAATAAAAACATGCATGCTAGGTAACTAGGACTACAGTTGAAAAATAGCCGGAGCAAACCCATGCAAACACGGGGAGAACATGCAAACTCTACACAAAAAGGCCTGGACCAACTTGGATTCAAACTTTCTTGTTGTAAGGCAGACGTTCTTACCACTGAGCCACCATGCTGCGTGCTACCCCTGTGTATGGATACAGTATTGCCACGGAAAATGCTGTGACAATACTTTGCTGTATCGATTCCTTCCCCTACCTTTACTACTAACCAGTGTTTGTTTCCTATTCTGCGTTTGTTTGCTTTTTTGTCTTCTTTGTCCGCAGGCGAACAGTCTGGCATGTCAGGGGAAGTACCCTGGAGGAGATAACTACGGCGAGGCAGGCCAGTGCAGCTATGGTTCCTGTCATGCATACTGAGTACTTAGGGAAGCCACATTTCAATTAGCAGTGTATTTTCTTCTATTAACATAAAAAGGAGGAATTATTATGTAGATAATTAGGTAATTTCAGAATTCTGACACTCATGATGATGTTACATTAAAACAAATCCCTGTGATGATAGATGAGGACAATCAGAACATGGCTTTTGGTATTTCTAAAGCATGTAGTGAATAAAAGAGGTTTTGCTTTACTATAGTGATGGCTGTACAGTGTAATCTCGTGACAGTGCCATAACTGAAGCATTTACTACTTAGTATAACAAATAACTGGCCATGTGCTGTAAGTAAATTGATTTTAGACTGCAGAGAAATGGTGTTAGTTTGTTTCCAAAATAGTTAAAAATTACTGTTTTTCTGACATATCTTCATGGTTGTCCAAAGCCACTTTGTGTATGGGTGTGTGTGTACTTTAGTTTTGTTAGTACAATTACAAATGATGTACCAGAATTAGCTTCAAGCTAATTTGCCCCTGCAGTCCCTGGGTAGAAAGCACAATCGGCACTGCAGTGACTTAGAACACAATGGGATTTTGTGATTGTGTGTTGTCATTCTGAATAGTATTCCCTAATAGTCTGATAAACATAGTTCAAATGTAAGCATTCAAGCAATAAAACAGTGTTCAGGTTCAGTCTGGTGTGGACAATTTGTTTTATGTTAATCAAAGATGATGGGATGTGTTCGTTTAGACAGGACAGTTGGCCAAACAACATTAGTCACGCGTTTGCTGTACAAGAAACAAACTAGAGACAGCATGGAATGTAATGTGCATGTAATGTCCCATTCTTTTCCTATACACAGTAGTGTAAAGTATCTAAGTATATTTACTCAAGTACTGTATATAATTTTGAGGTACTTATGCTTTACTTGAATAATTCAATTTAATGTTACTTTGTACTTCTACGCTAATGAATTTCAGAGGGAAAAATCTCCACTAAATGTGTTTCATAACTTTAGTTACTAGTTACTTATTTACATTTAATATTGTAAATACAAATATGAAGCACCAGTTGCAACATTAAAGTGATACAATAAAATAAAAGAATATGCAGTATTCTGAAAAGGGCCATAATGAGTACTTACAGAGTATTTCTACACAGTTTGCTTTACCAAAGTACACGCTCTGAGTACTTCTTCCACCACTAGGCTACCTCTTGGTTTCTCTTTCAACTGTATTTTTTCTATTGATTCTGTCACATACATTGACATACAAGTAAATACAGTGTATTTGAAGAGAATGGAGAACTGGTTTCCTTCTTATCAATTTTAAATACTGAATTATCACATTGTTCACAAAACAGTATACTGTATAATAAAGCTAAGTAGAAACCATGTCTATTTAATGAACCAGGTCAAATTACGTAATTAAATATTGTAGGTCTATGTAGGATTTGTAGCCTACATACATATTTGCCTGGATTCAAGGTAAATATTGAATTGACAAAGGTTATTGTTGTAAGTGTTTGTTTTATTCTTCTGTAATTATTGGGATGGTGGCCTAGTGGTCCCAATTATTTTAGAGCTGTAACTGCCCGCATTTTTACAGCAACATAAATTATATGTAGCCTATGTTATTGTAGCCTATATATTTTTTAAATATTTTAAAAGCGTAAACCTTTAGCCTAAAATCTGTCCAGGGACTACAGATGAAAAATTGCCTTTTTGTACATTTACCGCAATATTTATGAATGCGCACTGTTAATAAACCATTCATAAAATTAGTCAATGTGGGCTATCATTATATCAGCTACATGTAATAGGCCTACGATGCTATAAAAAAAGAAAAAAGATTGATTGTCATTACTAACTATCCCTGGTCATTTCATTTGGCGGACTATTTTGTAAGGCGGATGTGTCCGCTCTGGCTGCGGTGTTTCCGGGATTCAGAAATGTTTCTGTAAAGGAGCGCGGTCCCTAACGAAACACGGGTAGTGGTGGGGGCCTCGTCCAGCTTACTGTTACCCACTAAATAGCCTAAAGGTTGCATCGCAAAACGCCCCCCGTTTGATTGCTTTCTTCTCTCTGCTCGACGATCTGCAAACTTGGATTCTCTGTGTGGCTCCGCCGACCGTTAAATCTCGCAAACAAACCGTTAGCTTAAGTAGCGAGCTTTCCATTAGCTGCCATGTCGGGTGTTGTGCGAGGCCCCGCTGGGAACAACGACTGCCGGATATATGTTGGAAATCTTCCTCCTGATATTCGCACAAAAGACGTGGAAGACGTGTTCTACAAATACGGGACTATTCGAGATATCGATCTGAAGAACCGGAGAGGGGGGCCGCCGTTCGCCTTCATTGAATTCGAGGACCCCAGGTAACGTCAAGGAGCCAACGTTAGCAGTAGGCCAAAGGCCATTGTGTGGCTAACCGACTCGTGTGCTAACGTTGGCTCGGACCATTCCCTGGGCTCACTACACCATGTTATCGTAACGAAACATGGCTTGTGCTGTTCCGGTTTCGATTTTGGTTTTGAACGTCACTTGTTTATGACGTCTATAGTAAAGATCCAGCCTGGTTAACGTTAACGTTACTTAGCTATGTCTATGTAACGCTAACGTCAGTTAACGTGACACTTGGCATTGTTTCTTGCTGGCTAGCTCATTAGCTAAGTCAATGCACCAATAACGTTGCGCTTGATTGCATACTATTTATCACAGTGGTTTTCCGTTGCAATGAATGCATTTCAAATTATTTGTTTCTATTTGCACAAATTGAGGGAAAATTACTGTAACGTTAGCTAGTTGCGTGCACGCCTGCACCGAGGATTAGCAGCCGTAAACCAGATCAAGCTTGCCGCCAGCATGGCTGATCCCGTCCAACACTGCATTCTCCCCATAATGAAACGTTAGTAATGTGTATCAAACCTCGCCGCCTGCCCTTTGTGTCAGCTGACGTTTAAATTGTAACGTTTTGTTAACAGAGACGCTGATGATGCAGTCTATGGGCGGGATGGTTATGATTATGACGGCTACAGGCTGCGTGTGGAGTTTCCTCGGAGCGGTAGGGGCTCGAGAGGTGGGTTCGGTGGCATCGGTGGAGCTCCCAGGGGCAGATACGGGCCCCCATCCAGACGCTCCGAGTACAGGGTCATTGTGTCGGGTAAGCAGTTATTTATTTGGCTAATTTTAATCTGCATTTAGGACAGTAAAATAGGATAAATATGGATCATACTTGCAAACATTCATTGTCAATATTATAAACCCTGGGATTATTGTTAGTCTTGTCCAACACATTAACTTTGGGCAATTGTGAATAATCCAGTTACAGTCAGAAGTGTTTTTAGAGAACATCTTTTATTAATTTGCTGCATGTACAATTTCAAAAAAAATATATATATTTGCAGATAGTTCATGCAGGGAGGCAAGTGTAGGACATGGGACCTGTTGTAATTGTCGTGTTGCTGAAAGTAATTAGTGTCCTCACATTCCGCTGTGGCTGTTCAATTAATTATCTTCACAATGTAAGACTTAGAGGAGGACAATGCTCATTGATCAACATATGCAAAGAACTGTACATGAGCCAGAGTTAGCCTTGAAGGTCAGTTTCTTTGGTCCCTAACCAAATGATTAGAAGGCACCCTAGAAAGTACATTACGTGTCATTTAGCTGACGCTTTTATCCAAGGCCGCACAAAAGGCATGTGTCATATCCACTGCGCCCTCACCACCCCCAAATAGATGACATACATCTAAATCTGTAAATTGAAAATATGCGCAGTAGTATAGTACACACAACTGACAAATTATGCCACGGTACAATGCATGGTACGTTGCTACATTTCATACTAAATACATTTATAGGATTACCAAAGTGTCAAGCTGAACCAGTTTCCACCTGTCTGCATTTTAACGTGTCTTCTTCTTTGGTCTCAGCAATTGAATGACTTGAAATACTCCAGTACCGCTCAATCCTGCAGCTTTTGTTTGGGCAAACAAGTCAGTTGTGTAATTCTGGTGTATGTTGAATTGTTGGCACATAAATCTGGGAAGTTCACCATACGTCAGCTAACATAACTTTGGTTTAAATGTTCCAGGGCTCCCTCAGAGCGGCAGCTGGCAGGACCTGAAGGACCACATGCGTGAAGCAGGCGACGTTTGCTACGCCGACGTTTTCAGAGACGGAACCGGAGTTGTAGAATTTGTGCGCAAAGAAGACATGACCTATGCCGTCCGAAAGCTGGACAACACCAAATTCCGCTCGCATGAGGTATGTGTACTGATTTGATCAATTGTGATGGATAATGTTTCTTTGCTGTGTCGAGGTGAGTACTTCAGGGTATGCTACATGTTTGAAACACACCTGGCCCTCATTTCCATCTATGGTATTTCCACCATAGGAAGGAATGTTGCCTTTTCAATGTCAAGTTCTCTTGTGTCCGCCAGGGAGAGACTGCTTACATTCGTGTGAAATTAGACGGTCCCCGCAGCCCAAGTTATGGAAGATCACGCTCCCGCAGCCGTGGCAGTCGGAGCAGGAGCCGCAGTCGCAGCGCCAGCCGCAGTCGCAGCAATTCCCGGGGCCGTGGCAGAGGATCGCCCCGCTACTCGCCTCGTCACAGCCGCTCTCGATCCCGTTCTTAAACCTTTCTACCACCGATGTGTTGCTCTTTTGATGTATACCCTCCTGTTTTTACCTCCTTATGAGTTTCTCCTAATGTCAGCAATTGATTTTTAATTTTTGCATTTCATGTCCCGATGTCCTTGTGGGTGATCATGGTATGTAGATGTACCCCCCCCACCCTTCTTTCGCCCTTTAACCCCCCACTCTCTCCAGCTGCTTTGTCGTTTTGTTTTCTCCCTCTCTCTCCCTTTCTTTCTATCCTCTGAATTTTTGCAACATTAGGAATTGGGCTGTGTTGAAATTCAAAAATGTTGAGTTGTCATAAACTGCACTCAATGTTTTTGCAAGTGTTGAAAATTGAGTTTTATTTTTGTTTTATTTTAAAAACAACACAGCTTTTCTTATTGGATATGTGGGGTGGGCTGTTTGGATGGAGAGCCCATTGCTTAACTGTATTTTACCCTTGTGTCTTCCTTTAGACATCTGAAGAGAAGGATTAAAGTGATTTGGAATAAAACCATTGTGGAGCACATTTCATTTGTATGGTCAGGATAGGACATCTAATTGAGGAGCAATCAGGTCGAGGCAATGGTACGCTTCATATTCCATAAATTGAACGTTTGATAGGTTGCTATTTCATGCATGTCATACTTAACAAAGCCATATGTGCTGTACTTTGTTTATATATATACCATTTTTAACATGCTACTCTGGCTTGTGACAGAAATGAGCAGTCCTAGATCAAGTGTTGTGATGTAACTGTAACATCTTTGCTGTCAAATGTAAAAAATCTGACTCACTACTTTTGTTGAAAACAAAGTCCCACTTTTAACTTTAAATGTCCTCATTGGTTAAAATGTTTAAACTTCAGGGAGCGATAGTTTTTGTGCTCAGTGGCTTTCTTTTTTTCTTGATTTGACATGAGTGCTCAAAAATGGAAATTAGGCCCAAAATTCTTGACATTTTATTCTAACAGTCTCCCTCTGATTTTCTTCCTGGTATTTCAAGGTTTTGATTGGAGGAGTGGCTCAGTGGATCCCAATCCTTGGAGCTGGATGAGTGGATCGATTAGGGAAGGGATAGGCAAGGATGGATGCTCGGAACGGGATCAGTTTTCCAGGATTCAAATGAGCGTTTGATTTCAGAACTAATTAACGGGAGTCCCAGAGCAACTTTTTTTTCTTTTTTCTATTAGGCCCCCTAATGCCTATTTAAAGTTTTTCAGTGGTAATGGCTTTATTTTACAAGAAAACGAAACTGAGGACCAGGAAGTTGGATCAAAGGATGGAGTCGTAGATGCCTGGTATGAAGGAATTAAAAATTTGGGAAGTTTGGATGGGGGTTTTGTGTGGGAGTAGTTTGTATGTTTTATTTTGCTTAATCTTGCTTTTTTTCTCTTAGCATTTTCAATAAAACACTTTCAAACAAGGACACTTTTTAGTTTTGTTTTTATTTGAAACATAAACCCAAATATCAGTGTGGCGTGTATAAATTACTTTTAGTGCTGTTTTTTGTAATATTAAAACCACAGTGTCTTACACTACAAATTTTCAAATAAAAACCATATATCTGTAAAGCTGACCCCAATGTAATGGGAAACCAGACCGTTGTATAAAAACAAGACTGCAACTCTAGATACACCAACACAATATCAGTGCATATGTTTAGTATTCACAGCTCCAGTGTCTCAGCTGTGACGACAACTGATGAAAACCCCTGTACACAGCGCACGCAGAGCCAAATGACACCTGCCCACGGCCAAGGTCTCGTTTCCTTTTAGCCCACAGTCAGTGGTGTATACTGCGAATGATGCATTGTGGGATGAAATAAGATGCCGGCAGACAGGAGCTGGAGAAAAACGCTTGGAACACACGGGAGGCTGCAGCTCAGCCAATGGCAGGGTGCAGCATGCAGCACAGGGGCGGGGAGCTGTTGGAGCACAGCAGAGAGAACCAACGTACCTACACGCTTATTGTGTAAATCTTTGTAAGGCAATTAGCCGCAGCGTCATCTCAGCCGTCTACCCCTGGCTGGGTGAAATACACAGGTTTTTGAAAATAAGTGTTTTCATTCGGCTCAAGAAAAGGTGAGTTGCAAATTCCCTAATTTGAAAAAAAAAACATTGACTTGCATGTCTTGAGATATTTCTGATTCGAGTTCCTCTCACGATTGTGTGTATGTATGGCTTAATGTATTTCGACTGGTTAGACATGTAGACTGTGAGGCATGAATAAGAGCAGGCGCAGTTGTGCCTCAGCACGTAGTTCGATACATTTTGATACTTTTGGTCTCCTGATGCAGAAGCTGCATTTATCGGAAAGTAATTTAACTCCACCTGTATCAAGTTTCGCAGCCAATCTATGCAACACTCAGGAAATCGTTTAGTTTGGAATATAGAAAACAACACGAGTTATGATTGAGGAATCAGTGCTTATGATTGAAAACGCTGTACCAATCTTCGGAGTGATGCTTTTGCGATGATCCTCCTGGCCTAAAAGCCTCTCCATCATCACCACGTGCGGTGTTAATTTTCAGTGCTGTGAACGCGTTTTTTCTTCTTCTTCCTCAGGCAGGCAGGCATCATCATCATCTCCATCATCCTTAACCATGACTGACAGGAAAGCTGTGATCAAGAACGCGGACATGTCCGAGGACATGCAGCAGGACGCGGTGGACTGTGCCACCCAGGCCATGGAGAAGTACAACATAGAGAAGGACATCGCAGCCTACATCAAGAAGGTGAGACAGGACGGCTGCATGGACGGCTCCTCTGTACGCTTACATCATTGGCTCCTGATGTGCAAATTCAGAGCCTTTGTATTCTCAGATCTATTTTAGGTTCAATGTGGAGAGGCTCTTACAATCAATTCAATTCAATTTCAATTCAATTTTGTTTATAGTATCAATTCATGACAAGAGTTATCTCGAGACACTTTACAGATAGAGTAGGTCTAGACCACACTCCAGAATTTACAAGGACCCAACAGTTCTAGTAGTTTCCTCCAGAGCAAGCAACAGTGTGACAGTGACCAGGAGTATTCTTTATTTATTTATATTTTTTTGTATTACTAAGGGTCCCTCCAAGTCCCCCCCAACCGACTGAGTTTACCAACATTTTATCACCAAACAGAAAGTGTTCACAATTTTTTTCACAAGTATTGGATTTTATTGGATGGATTTTATGTAGACTGATTTCCCAACATGATGTAAATCAATCAAACTGTATTTGTATGGCACTGTCGACACAGGCCAGCACAGTTCAAAGTGCTTTTATTAGGGAATGACAAGCTAATAACACAAGTAATAATGTAAAAAAACTCAAACAAGTAGAGACAAATGAACAAGAGAAATAAAATACTGAAATAAAGAGAAGGCAATGAAAAAATGATAAAACTACTAAAATAAAACTACAAACCAAGAAATAAACTAAAAACATAAAGTTGCAGATCCACATTTACAGATTCTTTCCAGCTTCCACTCTAAAAACCTCAGACCCACACAAGCGCCACCTGACCATAAAACTATTTTTTTCAAAAGCCAGTCTTAAAAGGGTTTAGGTTTACATTAGTTATTGATACTGTATGGAACTTTTCACTCATCTTGGATCAATAAAGGTTTATCCTATTTATTTGTTGTTCTAAAATAAGAAGAGACTTTATTTGTCACATACAGTCGTACGGTATTATACCCTAAGCAGTGGACAGCCACTTGAATGCCTTGCCCAGGGACACTTTGACATTTGGCCGGAGGAGCTGAAGATGCAACCGCCAATCTTGTGTTTTAGGGCCGACCCACTCTACATTAAAGGTCCCATGGCATGACAATTTCACTTTGAGTTTTTTAACATTAATGTGAGTTCCCCCAGCCTGCCTATGGTCCCCTAGTGGCTAGAAATGGCAATAGGTGTAAACCAAGCCCTGGGTATCCTGCTCTGCCTTTGAGAAAATTAAAGCTCAGATGGGCCGATCTGGAATCTTGCCCCTTATGAGGTCATAAGGGGCAAGGTTACCTCCCCTTTCTCTGCTTTGCCCGCCCAGAGAATTTGGCCCACCAATGAGAGAGAAACTTATGGCTTTCAAACGAGCAAAGTGGCAGTTGGTCAAGGCCACACACCCAATCTCCACCTTTTTCTCTCTCTCTCTCCCCCCCCCCCCCCCCCAAAAAAAAAAGAAAAGAAAAGAGGGCTGTAACTCTGCACCAAGGCTGAATTTTGGGAAAGAGACTTCAGATATGGTATTAGGGGACCACTAAGGATAAAAGCATCCAAAGGACACCATGTCATGGGAACTTTAACAGAAACTAATCACCAACTTTTTTACAGTCATTGTTTATTTTCTAATCAAAAATACCAAAGCTTTGCTGGTTTCAGCTTCTCAAATGTGAGGTCTGGATATGCTTTTCTTTAATAATGAGAGCAAATTCATACATCTTTAGGGTTTAGAATGTTGTTTAAATAAAACAAGCAGATCAAAGATTTCACCTTGGGCTCTGGGAAATTATCATGACCATTTTGCAATATTTTCTGACAATTTATACCCAAAAGTACTAATTCCAAACATGATCAGCAAATTAATTTCTGAAATAATTAAAATAATAGATGAAAACCTTACTCAGTAGGTTTTGTAGATTGCAGCCATTGGTCCTGGATTTTACTGGTTTTCACAGATCTTCTTCTTCTTTTTACCTTTTTCAGGAGTTTGACAAGAAGTACAACCCCACCTGGCACTGCATCGTTGGGAGGAACTTCGGCAGCTACGTCACCCACGAGACAAAGCATTTCATTTATTTCTACTTGGGCCAAGTGGCTATTTTGCTCTTCAAGTCTGGCTGAGAATTTCCTGATGGGCGTTGAGGTTTTCTCCCTGAACCTGAATTGGAAATGCACTGGTGGCTGATGTCTCCCATACACTAATAACGACATACCATAATGATGCAAACCAGGCCGTGCGCAAATGCATGGACTATACACTATTAAATGTATGTTACAGTAAGTTTACTTTTCAATAGTTGCCATTTGAATGCAACTGAAGTAGTTTTTGTTAATAATGTTAAATTCTAGGTTGTAAAAGATTTCAACGTGGCCCTTGATTGTAAAATAAAGGAAAGCTGTAGAATGTAATGGTGCATCCGCTTTCCTTCACAAGTGGCGTTGGTCAGTTAAGATGGTAAAATCATACTGCGTGCCCCAGTTTAACAATTCATTATCCAGATTTTAACACAGGAACATGGAAAGAAGTCGATGAATGGGGCTACATAGTCTTTTCACATGATGAGTTACTTCACTGCATTCCTTTTGATTTCCAGGAGAACAAACCGCATGAGTCCAGTTCATAGTTCAGTTGATATTTTACTAATTTAAAAGGAATTATGTCTGTTCATGCAAATACAAAACCTTTAATGTTTATTTGGATATAAAATATCCAATGGATTTCAGAAAAGATGTCATCCAACACACTTGACATTTTGGTACCAACGCAAGCCAGTGCATGCATTTCCAGGGAGGTTTAGTTTGTCACGTTTCACTGTGAGGCATGGTAGGGCAAATAAAGCTCCCAAACAGTTCTTTAGCCTGTAATGTCAGAGTAGTAACACAACAGACTGGTCACCCTAACCTCCCAACTCACCTACCTAGATATCAGTCCTAGAATCCTGTGTTTCTGCATGTTTGGAGGATAATGACCACAGTTTCTTTAACTGTCATCAGACCCAAACAAAAGCTCACCTTGAAGCTAAATAGTTTATTAAACTTTTGAGTGTGTAGATAATGGACTGACCCTGTGTAAAGCGGCGTTGGGAAGGGGATTTTTTAGAGAAAAACATCTGCAGTCAACTCTACCAAGGCTACCAACACCCCTGTGTTTCCGATTTGCGCGTCGTCTTGTGTTGCTCGTAATACTTTCAAGTTGCATTTACCTATGACCTTTTTATTTTTAGCATTGTCAGTGTACTGCCAGACATGCAGGAAAGACAAAGCATGTAGGAGTTTTTCTTAAAGCAGCTGCAAGGAGGCGTATCCCTTGTCCAGCACACTAATTTGGTTTCTTTTATTTAGTTGTGTCAGTATAATTAATTGGAAAGGGCAAAGCTTGATGTTTGGATTCTTTAAGAGGGCAGTTTGGAGGGATTTAGTCCTGCAGTTGGATAACACCACACATTTCTCGCTGTGTTGTAAGACAATGTTTTAAGTTGCTCTCTTGCGTAGTCCAACTATGGGTAAAATGTGTATCTTTCAAGTGTTAGCTTGGATTGACATCGGGAAGTCTTCCTAACTATTGTCAATGTTAACTGATTTAGTATTGTTTTTCTGGCATGTATTTTTGCTGTGTATATGTAGGAGTCGTTACAATGCTGGTAAATTTGCACAAAACGTGTGCCTGTCATTTCTCTCAACTGTAACCGGCTTGAGTACAATTGCACTTCATTAGAGTTATCCAGTAGGTTGCTACAGAACCAAAATCGTAAAAACTCGATAAAATAAAAATTAATTGTTAACTTATTACACTGTGGCCTCTTTTTTTTTTTGTTGTCGCTCCTTTTTTGTTGAAAACAATTTTTGATGGACATAAGTGGTAGAGCGGTTGGCTACCAATTGGAAGGTTGTAGGTTTGATCCCTGGCCCTGCAATCCAATGTAATGTCCTTAGTCGAGAAGCTGAACCCCGAGTTGTCAGAGTGTAAATGTGTGTAAGTGTTTGTCTGATGAGCAGGTGGCACCTTGTACAACATCCTTGGCCACAATGTAAATGTGTGTGAATGGTTCCTGTATTAGGTAAAAGTGCTTTGAGTAGTTAAGACTATAAAAGCGCTATATAAAAATAGTTCAACATTTTGGAGATGCGCAGTAAATCTGAATGGGGAAAGAACTAGAGCTACACAAACAAGATATAACTTGTAAACTAGTGAGCTTTAGAGTTGCAGGTAGGGAGATTGTGTTACCTTGTCCAGACCCATAGCGCAGCACCGCCTGCACAGGTATTCACTTCTGGGTATCTTTTGATCTCAGTGGTTGCACCTTTAAAGGTCAGCAGCAACGAGGCCAAAGTTGAAATAATTTGAACTTTGAGTGCAACACTGCGGCAATTTAGAGCAGTACGCAATGCCAAGGGTTGCGCGTGTTTTTAGTTGTCAGACCACAGTGGGCTACCCAGCTGTCTTTCAGGACCGTAAGCCTCCCTTAAGCTAAAATGTAAAGGAATAGTTTTGATAATTCTGAAAACATGGTAATTTGCCAATTTCACGCTTTCTTTGGATTGTCTACACCAGGGGTCTTCAACATTTTTTAAGCCAAGGACCCCTAAGCTAAAAAAGGAAATTGAGCCTACAATAATGTATAGGGCGACCAAGAGCCTTTAGATATACCTTTTAATGGGCATACGATACTAAGATGTTAAATAATAATTATTGACATGTTCTTATATTTATATATCATGTTTTAATGTTTAAATGTGGAACAGTATGTGTGGATGGCTACCTTACTTACAGGTCAGTAAGCATATCATACATTCATGCATTTATCTTTACAAATAATATGTTGGATTCATGTTCATGTATATTTTCAGACATGTACTGTATATAATATATAAAAACAATTTTTTTTAACTATCAATAATTTGGTTGCCCCCCTGCAGCAACTCTAAAGACCCCCTAGTGGTTCCAGTACCAGGGCCATAAAACTAAACCAAGAAAAAAGTTGTTTTAATGTACTTTATATTTGTTTTTTTCCTTCTTTGAGTCATCAGAATGCAGGAAACCAAATGTTTGAAACTTAATTTTTTGAGTGGAAGAATCCCAGAGCCCCGCTTTGGTTTCATAATCCTCCATATCTTTGAGATCTCACAGTTGGCAAGTATTCTGTAGAGACATGATAGTGGTACCAATCTAATCCCCTAAGTCTCCGCAAGAAAGGGAATAAGTCAAACACTATTTCCCAAAATGTCAAATCAGTCCTTCAAAAGAAGCTATTGTCCTACAGACAGCAATTATGATATGGTAGCAAATTGTGGTGTAACAGCACCATGCATATCCTTCTAATGTTGTCATAATACTATTATGCTTTTGCTAGTTGTACAATTCTACAATAAATCACAACACAATAGACAAACAGAATGGGACAACAGAGATCCACACAATGCAAGCTGACTGAGCAAAATGGATAATCAAGAGAAGAACATACTGTGTAGATTTCAGTATTCCCGTGTTAAAGCTGCAAGTCTGTAGCGTTGGATTAACTGTGTGTTTACTCTGAATAATTGAAGCTCAAGTGGTCTGGTGTGAAAAACAGTCCATAGCAACAAGTGTGTGAGACCTTCGGTCAGAGATGAGGAGCACAAACCACGTAACCGTGACATCAGTCACTGTAGTGTTGTTCTGGTTAACCATATGTTCACTACCATCCATATATCAATGCTGCATTCAAGTCATTCTTTTCTTTTCATTTCCACATTTCCCATATTCTCAGTAATTTCTTAAAGGGACACACCACTGACTTTAAATGTAATGTTTACATCATGCAGAGTACTACCCTGATGATCATTGCCCTAGTGGACAAGGAATCATGATGCTTAGCTGAACCGCAATGTAAAAAAACCCACATATTTTATCATAGAATCAAGAAAATAACCCTAACAATGATTAAAAAAAAAAGAAGCCTGCAAGTCTTTTATTCCCTAAACCAGTGGTTGGGAAGTGAAGAAAAAAATGAAAAATAGGGGTGTTTAACAGGGTCTGACAGAAAGACGCTTTCAAGTTGCATTATACATTGTACACTAGCATCTGTTTTTGGAGAAAAGACCCATTAGTAACGACTTGAAGTCATAATATCTCCCCTTTTGTAGCATACATTTTGACCATTCATTCTTTAACATATCTTTCTCCCAAGCCCCCCAACATTATGTGTAAGTGAAATACTACTTAGTTAGCCTAAAAATCTAGACGTGGCAGCGAATGTAATTTGCAGCTATGGTCAATCTAGCGACTTTCCGTTGGCTTGCAAGCTGGAAAAAACAAATTCCGGTCAGGCCAATCACATTGTGTATAGAGTTGGTGGGTGGGCTGAACATAGGGATGGCAGAGACGGTTCCGCGTGAATTTCCTACTACTTGAAAACAAAGAAGATGGCTGCTGCTAGCGAACAGCGGTCTTTCTAATCGGCTTTGGTCGCGACTCTGGAAGACTTGGAGTTAAACAACAAAGTCATTCTTACAAAAGGAAAATGTGTTCTGAGTTTTGCCGACCGAATACGGCAAAAGTTTAATTTATCAACTAGCGTTGCTGTGGTTGGTTGTAGCGCTATCCTATCCTATCCTAACCCATCGTATCCTATCCTATCCTATCGTATCCTAACCAATCCTATCCTAACCTATCCTATCCTATTCTCACCTATCCTATCCTAACCTATCATATCCTATCCTAACATATCCTAACCTATCATATCCTATCCTAACATATCCTAACCTATCCTATCCTATCCTATCCTATATAAAGACAACCGTTGACCCCGCCTCTCAGATTGAGCCCTGCCAATGGTGTCAGGTTACTACATAGTATGAGTACCACTTTAAATCTAAAGCATTAAAAATCTGAATAATCTGCTACAGACAAATGAATAATGTTTTTACTTCCCAGTTGTTATTTCAATCTTAATGTTAATCCTACATCAGCTGATTTTACTTATAAACAAACCTTCAGTCAGAGTGAACTCAGCGTGCAGAGCTGGGCCGCTTTTCAAGAAGGAGGTTTAACAAGCTCTGAGTCTAACCATGATCGCTGCGTTGATTCACCCTGAGATGGGAAACTCAAGAGTTTGGGGTTTCAGAACAGCTGATATGAGTTGGTTCAGTTAACTCAGAATATCGTGGACACAAGGAAATGCCATGCTTTTAGAAAAAACAAGATTTAGAGTCTGCTTAACACAGTTAATAAACCAACCCTAAACTGCACTAAAATGCACCTGATACAGACTGAATGAATGAATGAGGAAATGAAAGAGGGTGGAGACTGAGAGAAACTCAAGGGTTGGTTAGGTTCACAGGCTCAGTTACCATAGTAACTGACTCTGAGGTGACGTTACCTCCCTTTCTGAAGCAGAAAACCCAACGTTTCCCTCATCTCAGGGTTAACAAACTCTAAGAAAAAGTTAAAAAAGAGTTTTCACTAAACCTGCTTTCTGAAATGGGGCACAGGTGCTGTTAGATTGGCATGAAAACTTGTGTACACATGTCTGCAGGCAACAAACAGGAGCAGATTATGTGTCAGGATCGGGACTGATTAATGTTAATAGTTAATGTGTGTGCATTACAATGAGATGTAATCATAGAAAAATTCAATTTTTTATGTTTTCCTTCAGTACATGCCACAATATCACCAACAGCAAAGATGTGTTTGTTCTGTTTCAGTGACATGGCAGTGGTTTTCTCATTGACAAAAAAAGGATCATAAGTTGTTGTGTGTCATGTTTTGAGTTTGTGTTGAAGTTACGTGATGTCTGTAATTGGACAGCTGTAGAAACAAGAGCACGCAGAGCCATTGGAGCTGAGAAAGCAGACAAATTAACGTGACTAATGAATCATTTCTAGAGACAGACTGAGATCAAACTGAGACACTCTGTGGAGTTAACTGGAACAGTTTGCATAAATATTAGAAAATCATTTGTGCCATTCCCACATCTACATGCTTTTGAGAAAAAACATCAACATTTTTAACACATGTCCTTTTAGTAAGTGAAATGTATAAGGAATCAAAGCTCTTATTTGGTCTGTTTCACAGTAATACTGAATAATGTAACTCACTCTTTAAAACACAAGTGCGTCAGCAGCCCCCCCCCCCCCCCCCCCCATTCATACTGTATACTGTAGCCTCTGGCTGCCTTCATCCATCTTCCCACACAAAGCTGTAATTCATGGTCAGAGCACATTCACATGTAGACTTCACGGATAATTGACTGGACAGAGAAACGGCAGGAATAAACATTTAGATGAGGAAAATTCAGTTTATGTTTGGACTGTGGCCCTAAAACTTCAAACTGACAAAGATTTATCAGATTGTAGACCTCTTTGTTTCTGGTTTGTTAAGTGAAAATGATCAAGTCGCCAAACCTTTTTCTAACTGGTACTTTTATTATGATGTAAAAGCAAATCGAGCTCCAGCGGTCTCACACTGTTAAATTCCCACCAGACTGACACATTCAAATCCAAGCATCCTTTTATTACAACACATATCTCTATCCTTATGCTTATAAATGGCTCTATAGCTCCTCACACGTTCTTTCTGAAACACATTTGAACAGCCTAAAATGCATCAAATAGACTGTTGTTTTGGCTCAGGCTGAAAATATCCTCCTTCGCTCTCATTGATGTGGTTCATGTTTGTGCTCTGTAGATGCCTCATAGACAGCGAGATGACCAGTGGGCGGACTTTACACCGGCATAACAAGGAGGCAAATGACTCAGACTCAAACATCAGGGGATGTTGATAACAAAAGGTGCCACATTAATATGTTAATTCCAGTAGCGGTACACATTGGGAACAATACAGATATGAGCATGAACACTTACTTGCTTTATCAGCTTGTATTGTCTCTACTTTGTATAATGTTCCATGTTGATTTCCATTGGAAGCTGCAGACTTGAAGTGGCTTTATGTAACTTTCAGTTTGTGCTGATTCTAGCGACCCCGCTAGTGTTTTTACCACAATCTGCTGACATAAAGGTCTTTTCTTTACGGTGCTGTATTACCTACTTTATATCACCGAGTTAGCATTAGGCCATACAGTTGCGACAGTTGCGAGCTAAACTGGGTATCCCTGTCATTGTGTCACGAGCCAACGCTTTAAAGGTCCCATGACATGGTGCTCTTTGGATGCTTTTACATAGACCTTAGTGGTCCCCTAATACTGTATCTGAAGTTTCTTTTATATAGACCTTAGTGGTCCCCTAACACCATATCTGAAGTCTCTTTTATATAGACCTTAATGGTCCCCTAATACCATATCTGAAGCCTCTTTCCCAAAAGTCAGCCTTTTTGCAGAATTACAGCCACTAGAGCCAGTGCTACAATGAGCTTTCCTTAGTTAAGATTCCTGATCGGCCCATCAGAGCTTCAATTTTCTCAAAGCCAGAGCAGGATACCCAGGGCTCGGTTTACACCCATCACCATTTCTAGCTACTGGGGGACCATAGGCAGGCTGGGGGGAACTCATATTAATGTTAAAAAACCTCATGAAGTGAAATGTTCATGCCATTGGACCTTTAAGAGATTGTTGTAGCAACCGACTTAAGAATAACTTAGACTTATATAACGCATTTTATGAAACCCACGGACGCTTTACACAGCTAACGTTACAGGGAGACAAGGACAAAGAAAACAGTAAGCCAACACTGTCACGGAGTAAAAGGAATAAAACATAAGCACTAAATGGAAGGGGGACGTAATTTAACGTCGGCTACTGACGTACAACCACATCACGCAAAGTTCTTTCATGAATGAAATAGACATTTTACATACCAGAGGGCCAATTCGGGGTGGGTTAACTGGACAGAGCAACGGTGCCTCTGCAAAATAGTCCCAGGAAGGAACTTGTTTTGGTGGAACATGTGTACGTTCAAAAGTTGTGCAACAGAAAACTCCGAAAAGAAGGACATCTGGCGGAATTTTTTTCCGCACCGGAACAGTCCCTGGAGGAGAACGTCGTGGATATAGACTAAGTGGAAACAAACATACATTTATTTACATACAACATTTTTGAGTGGAGGGGATCTTTAATAGTTATGTGTTATGTGCCATCTAAATGGCTAAAACCATAAAAAAAGGTAAATAAGCTGAGTCATTAATTGCTTCATTAAAATTTGTATGTAAGAGTCATTCATCCCCCATACAAACACTTCAGAGAAACAATAGTATAAAGTACCAGGGCCGTGTTAGTTGATAGTGAAACATCACGTGATGATTGTTTTCTTTGGTTTACATAATGTACTGTACATTGCATCATAACGGTTAAGCAGTATTACATAACTGTAAAACTGAAATTGTCTCGCAGTGAGCTTTAAAATAATGTGAAGTAGTATGTGGAGAGCTTTGTACCAAAATATATAACCTCTAAAATGTTCCTAATGTAGATGGATGGATGGATGGATGGATAGATAGATCATTCTATGCAAAGAGCTATATATTTAACTGTTTTCTTTTTTTAGAACATACTGGGAAGCTAATTAGAGTATTTGTCAGTTTGCGTCTATGCACTTCAACATATAACCACAAGAGGGAAACCTTTCTCTGTCTAACACGTGTGTGTGTGTGTGTGTGTGTGTGTGTGTGTGTGTGTGTGTGTGTGTGTGTGTGTGTGTGTGTGTGTGTGTGTGTGTGTCTCTCTCTAGTGGTGTCAGTATTGGTCTAAACTTCGGTGTAAAGCTTTACAGTGCTTTCTAAAGCAGTCAGGCTCAAAATTAGAATCACAGCTCTAGTGAGCCATAAATATAAAATGATTAATTGAACCCAAATGAGAACCTAGGAAATCTTTGATTGAGCTTTTTAATGTTTATGAAACATTAATGCTTGTGTTTTTTGAGACGTCAGTAATTGACAGTTGCATATGGAAATATATTTATATATTTGTATGTCAAACACACACATAATATATATATATATATTCTGTAAATATATATATTATCTGTGTGAAAATCTACACACCTCAGAGTAAACAACAAACCAGAAACGTTTGCTTTCACGACCTAACATGTCCTGGATATACATGCTCATTTAATGATAAGAAAGAAGGGATATTCAGATGAAAATAATTAATCTACAGTTTGACTCAGAAACAGTAGGTAGGCTACCAAGTTAAACAGATAATTTTACTGGAGATATGTTGTACGTACATAGCTTAGTACATTTGGACTATCACTAAAATATTGTAAGACAGAGAATTATTTGTAAGTGCAATAGGAAGTTTTGCCAAAATAGTGGAATTTTCCAACACTAAAGGGAAACTACAGGCTATTAATTGTTACCTATTGGACTGGACTTACGACAAAAACTGTTGTTATTTCCCCATGTCTTCAGAACCTGAGGGTTGCTCTGTGAGAGTTTGCATGCAGACAGCTGGTGCTTTGTCCTTGCATAGGACACCCAGAGGTGATTTGGTTCATAAATGATGGTGCCCGGTCTGCTTTGCTGCACCCGAGAGCAGTTTGTTCTAATGGTTTCCTCTGAATGGAGTGCAGCCATGGAGGTTTGCATTGCAATACGGGAACTTGCTGAAGCAGTTTCCCCCTGGTGTGGTATCGCTCATGTGCCATTAGGTTCATTAATGGAGCCATTCTGATCATTAGAAAGGTGGTAATCAGCGGGGAGGCATTTCATTGGGACTGTTGGCATAACAATGTAAACAAAGATCATCAAACTTTGAAAACTGCAGGTGGTAGGCATCAAAGAGGAGTGATCTTGCTGCCCCTCGTGCCTTAATTTTTTTCTTAATAAAAAGCAAACATAAAAACAACATACTTATGCAGACAGGTATACAACACTTAGTTTTAAAGTCACCAGATCTTAGCAAACATCCTGCATGACTAAGTGAAGAGCAGGTTAAAGGTTGGAATGGCTGCCTTTCATGGGCCGCAATATTTTTATGACCTTGTCAGCACAGTCAGGCACTGCTGGAAACAAATTAAGTCTTCTGCTACTGGCAAAACTGAACTTGGTTCCTAAATCCAAAAAATTGACCAAATGTTCAGGTGTTTTGCCGTAAATGTGTCTGAATCAGCCTCATTGTCAATAAGTAAAGGTTTCTGTTGACCTAAAGTCACCAGTTCTGTCTCTTGCGCCCACAAACCATCTTATCTCAGCCAAACCCTTTATGAACCTCGTAATCCTGGGCCTTTACTGCTCTTGGTGTGCGCTGCTGTCAAGGATAAGGTTATCAGCTTATCATAAAGACATGATTTATCAAACTTGTATGCAATAAGGGCATCTCAGTGATTCAGACCTTCTTTGATATCTTCTTTGATGGTCTCAGTTTCCACTTCTCATCTTATACGGAAAATAATGCGACACATGACTTTCTTTTACCCAGTAGACTTTATTTAAGATTTATTGTCACAGCAGTTTTAAAACCAAACTTCAAATGCATTCCCCATTATGTCCATTTACCTGAATGAGCAGCGTAAGGAAGGAGGAGAGGGAGACTTGCTTCGGTACTTTCTTGCCTTATCTCAAATCATATCCCTGCACTGAAGGCATGTGATGTTGGGCAATAGGGCCATAAAACAGGTCAAGTCTTTATGAGAGCGACTGTGAAACTCCGGCTTCACAGACTGGCTCTGTGGCTGCACAGGGGATCCTGCACTGCCTCATGCCCTGCAAAAAGTGTGTGTCACAACACAACATTTTGTCATCCCATTCACGTCTTTAAATGAGAGTTTCTGTCACTGGAGATAAGTACCTGAGTTTGTTTTATTGGAGCAAATGTCTCTTTTTTGAGGCAAGACAGAATGAAGAGTTAAGAAAATCACAAAAAGTTGATTTACATTAAAAAAACACTACATGGAGCTAATGGGCATTTTGTTGGGCATGAGCAGATGATATTAAAGTAATTAAACTACTTATTGTCAGTGCTTAAGATAAGATTTTTCATGTTACTGAGATCACAAATTACATTAAGTTCAGCTTTGTTTAGTTTAGCAATGAGTTCATCTTAGTTCAGCTTAGGTTAGTTTAGTCTAGCTTAGTTTTGATAGTTTAGCTTGGTTTGGTTTAGTTTCTTAGCAAACATGTTTATTTGCCAGAGAATGCACAACGGTGGGCACAACTGGAGCTACAAACTCTAACTACAGTCTTCACTACCAACAGTCATCTGAGCCAAACAGTTCACATCAGCTTCAAAACTCATTCCAAGCAACACAACTGTTAACACACGTCTCGGAACAGGCTCAGTGCAGCCTAACACTGTGGACAACCTTCACTGAGATAACACACACACTGTCACTCAGAACACACGGAGAGTAAAAACACCAGCATCAAACATCAAGACAGAAAATACTAACTTTCTCGTCTTTACAGTTTGAGTGACTTCACACAACTCCATATAGTAATAGTTTTTTTAAAGATACATATTTTATGTAATTCAAAACCAGTTCTGTATTTTACAGTAGGGTGATCTTACCTTGGCCTTTTTGGTTCCTGAGTTGCCTGACATGTTTAGAGTTCCTCTCAAAAGGCACAGTACACAACTGCTTCATCCTGACCTGATGTTTTTTTAAGGACTCTAGAAATAGTTGTTATGCTTACACTGGGAATATTTTCAAAAGTAACTTTGTCTGCCAACACTCTGTTGCTTCTTCTGTTATTTCTGATGACCATATCAACAATGACAGTTTCCTGCACATCAGTGAACATCCTACGTCTCCCACCTGCGCGAGGTAGCCGTTGAGTCCTAACCAGAAAAAAGCAAAAGCAATTACACACAAGTGGGTTTGCAGGCTTTGCTCAATTTACTTTTGTAATGTGCAGCTCAGTCAGATGCCATGCAGAATGCCAGTTAGCTGTTGGGTTGCCGGAAAACTCATGAAAACAATGGATGCCACTGTTGAGCGTTGAACATTTGGCTGCACTCTTTGACCAGCCTCTCTCACTGAGACACTATGATTGATTACATGATCAAAAAAAAGCTCTTATCTCAACTGAGACTACAGCTCTTGGTCTTCCTCTTCTTCTTCTTCTTCTTCTTCTTCTTCTTCTTCTTCTTCTTCTTCTTCTTCTTCTTCTTCTTCCACCCTGCATATGAATTCCTTGCCCCCTCCCAGCCACTCTTCTTCCTCTTTCAGCCACTTCTCCATCTCTGACTGGGTCCATGTTTACGTCACAATTCAAAACTATTCTGAGGTTGTCTCCTTTTGTAATGAAATTGAAAAAGTAACACCTGTGTAAGTGTTGAGCCATAATAAGAATCAGCTGTGGTTAGTCCAGTGGTCCAACTCTTTTCATAGAATTTAATTTTTTTTCGATTTGAAATATGTTAGTATTACTATAGAAATGTAGCAAATTGCTGCCTTATTCCGTTTTTTATCATGTTATTGTTCTGAACTTAAGTTTAACAGTTTTGAAAACAGTATGTCAGCATGTGCAACATGGCCTGTAGGTACATAGAGTTTTGGCGGTTGTTGTGTTGGAGTGAGAAAAGAATGACTGTCATTTGAAAGATGTAGTCATTGAATGCATTTTGTGCCAAAGCAATGATAAATGATTCACAGTTTAGCCCATATGTTCTACTGTTGTGCTCACTGGGTGAAAAGTTTTGAAAAAGTGACCAAAGTATTGAGAAATGCGTTCTAGCAAATGTAAAAAAACTGCTTTCAACTCCAATACTTTCTGAAAAACAGTAAGAACGCAGTTTTACAGGTAAAGGTAGTTTTTTGTACTTTTTTTTTTTTTATAGCTGTGTAATTTACCTCAGACACCTTACCTGTGCATATTGGAATCGTTGCTCTTTCACCTTTACCTTGAAAGAACGGTACAGTGTATAATGGTTTGTAATTCTTATTTGTTGTTTGTCTACAAAAAAACGTATATGTTCACTAACTAGTCCAAAACAAGACGTTTTTTAGTATTCCCCATTTGCTGACTTTTTTTTTTTTTTTTTTTTTTTTTTTTTTGTATACATTGAAGATGTTTCACTATAACCAGAGCTAGAGGTAAGATAGTGCTGATCCTCACACCAGAGCAGTGCAGGTGCTGTCACACAGGTAACCGATGGGGTTAGATTGCCCTCACAGAATTTTAAGCCTGTTATAAAAGTGACTTTTTATGTGATTACTTGCTGGCCCTTAGTCCATTCAAGGTCTGTTTGTAGACAGCGCAAAAAAACAAAGGACATGGGGAGGGGTGTGTGTGTGTTTGTGTGTGTGCATGCGTGCGTGTTTGTGTGTGTGTGCGTGTGTTTGTGTGTGTGTTTGGGGGGGGTGGAATGGTCAGGGAGGTCGGGGGGTGGTGGGGAAGTCACACAGGTAGGGGACACTGATGCAGGCGGTGGGACTGTGCAGTCACCATGTCTCAATCTACAAACTGACCCTGCATGACTGGTCTTGGGCAACAGCTAATGGCCCCCAATTACAGTTTCTCTGTCCTCCAGAAAGCAGCCAGTGTGGCGTGACCCTCTGAAATGAGTCTTCTTCACAAAAGCATGGCAACAACGGACATGTTTGGAGAGGGGGGAGGCTTCATTTTATGTTCATTTTCATGTCCTAGATAGATATTTCTGATATATGATACTTGCTTTAAATCTTTTCTGCCTACTTGTGATTACACCTGTCCGGTTTCTGACCAGTCCTGAAACCATTTAGCAGAGTGAGCATGTTGAAATCTGGATGAAGTAAGCGAGGGTGGGAAAAGAGCAGAGAAAGCGGGTCTGAGGTGGAAAGGTCAAACTGATGTTTCACCGTGAAGCCAGCGAGGGACATTTTTTTCCAACAGGATGCCTCCTGTGGTCGGGGTTAATGTGGTGTTGGAGGGACAGAGATGTGCGGATGAATTAATTTTAGGGATGAGCAGAGGAGCGTGGAGACAGAGGTCCAGAGTCCACTGGTGGTAAAGGGGAGGGGCGGCGGGGGATATGGAAAATGGGTTTCTCAGTGCAGATCTAAATTTAAAAAATCTAACTTCTAGTTTAGGTTTTTTAAATGAAGCACAGTGTTTTTAGTAGAGCAGTGATTTCCCAACCTTTCTGGCTCACAACAAACACTTGACTCTTGACAAAGTTGTGAGCAATTAAACCAAAGACTAATTTTTTGTCACCATAGCGACCAATATCTCAACAACTATTAGATGTGTTGCCCTGTCTTATCTTATAAGGACATTCATGGTCCCCTAGAGGACGAATCCTACTGGCTTTAGTGATCCTTTCTTCTAGCAACACCATGATGTTGACATTTTTGGCTTTTAGTGAAATATCAATGAGACAGATTTCCATCTGGATGATTTTTGACAACTTTGGTTATTCCCCACAACTTTTCATTTAGCGTCACTTTTGGTTTATGACCAAATACATGCAAAACGTATGACATTCACTTCAGTCTCAGCTGTACTGTTAGCATTTAGCTCAAAGCGCTGCTGTGTCTAAGTACAGCCTCACAGACCCTTTAGACGCTTTTTTTGGGGGGGGGGGTTATTTCTTTTTTTTCAAGGCCTGAAGAGGTGAAAAAGTACAGCTCTCACAAGAAATAAACCTTACAAGTGTTGAAAAAGTGTTTGCTCTTTCTGATCCGTATCTTGTGTCATCTTAGATCTTAGTGACTGGGAACCTAAAGTTAATATGTATCTCCTGCAGAACTATTAGTCTGATCTGAGCACAAATTATCACAATACCAGACCGAAACTGATAATTTGAAGCAGCAACCTTTCAGGGGGTTTGGTTTACTGGAATAGAGTCATGTCTGTTGATGACTATACAAAGAATAATGTAACTGTAGGTGCTTTAAGCAATCACAGGGGGGACAAGACAGACGCCATGGTTGACTGAGTGTGAAGCTTTTCTCTTTACTCGTGAAATAATAGATAACTGAGTTTCACATTAGGTGGCACAGGGCCACCATCTTAATCGTTCAATAGCTGAGACGAGTTAAAGGAGCTCCTGTGAGACGTCTCCTATCAAAGTTCATGTTTACTGTAAAAACAAATTATATAAACTTAAAGAAAGATTGGAGTTTATCGTGATAAATTGGGACCACAGATGAAGTTTAGATGGCAGGTGTTTCATAAAGATCAGCTTTTTGTTGAAGAAGCAATTATTTATTGCTATATTTCCCCCAGCGGTGTAGTGTAATTTATTAGTTGGTATACTACAATAGTCTCACGCAGTCTCTGCATGTTCCGCAGCGTTTGTGTTTACATCACTTGCCTCGTATTAGCAAGAACAAAGTGAAGGTAAGTTTTGTATGTGGGCATGTGGAAATTCTGGAGCTTTTTTAGTGGGTGTATCACATAGACTACACCACTAATTTCTCCTCAGTTCACGGTTTAAAACACACAGTATGACTTTATGTCTCTCAGGTCAAGCTTCCAGACAGGATGAGATGAGTTACTGTACCTCTCTTGACAATGATCCCATTTAGCTCCCTCGCAGCGAAGCCACACCAACATCGATTGGTGGATGAAGTAAAAGGAAATGTGCTGATTCCTTGCACACTCGGTTATACATTAACGGTTCACAAAAAAAAGAAATAAAAAGAGCTTATAGACTTTGACAGATAGCCTGCTACTGCATCTGTTAGACCAGGCAAATGAATTACTGTCAGAAAAAATAATCTTGACACTAAAGGTCATTGTAGCTACCGTCACATTTTTGTGTTATTGGTGCATTTATGGCCAAAATAAAGATCTATGAGTGTCGGATAGTAGAAGGAGAGAGAGAGAGAGAGAGGAGAATTTATGCGTTAATTTAAGTGTCTTTAAAATATTTCCTAAGAGGAAGAGAATAATTTAAATGGCTTCATAACAGCTCACATTTAACTCATATGGTCTGTCTTTTCAGGTTTTATTCATAGTCACTGATTTTATGTAATAAGTACAAAATACCACAGGGTAGAAATACCCCACATTCAGTAAGAGTCATATTATTTAATTAGAAGTACAGAAGAATTATCAACAAAATGAAGTATCAAAATAGCCTATTATGTGGCATGCTTAAAAACCTGGAAAGATATGTAGCATTATAATCACTTCTGATAAATCTAAAGAGCATTAACACATTATTTAAAAATAATAATGTATAATGTAAAAAACTGTACTCACAAAATATGTAGTTAGTCCAACATTTCAATTCTTTAGGTTGTAGTGGAACTCATTTGAAATATGTTATAAGCTGTATTCTATATTATGTTGTTCTTTTGTAAGATCCTTATATGGTTTGTTTGTAAAATCTTAATCCGGAGAGTAATTACAGCTGTAGTGGAGTTTCTCTCTGAAATGTAATGGAATACAAGTGAAAAGTTGCAGTAAATGGAAATACTGGCGCCCAGATAGCTCAGTTGGCAATGCAGGCGCCCGTGTCTAGAGGTTTATCCTCAACGCAGTGGGCCTGGGTTCAACTCTGACCTGTGGCCCTTTGCTGCACGTTATTCCCCCTCTTTCTCTCCATTCATGTCTTCATCTGTCCTGTCAAAAATAAAGACCTAAAATGCCCCAAAAAAAATGGAAATACTGAAATAAAGTACCTCTAGCGCTTTGTAGACATTGGCTTACCTTTTTATTGTTTGGAGTCCCACAGACTCCACTGCTGTATGATGACTATTTAATAATAAAAATAATAATAATAGGGAAGTCAAGCTTCTGACGTCATTAAAATCTAGTACAGAGGCTGAGTTGGCTCAGTTGGTACAGCAGGTGCACATATACAGGGAGTTTTATACCTCGATGCCGAGATCCAGGGTTCAAATCCTACCTGTGATAATTTCTTGCATGTTTTCCCCCTTTCTCACCCTGTCCTATCAAATAAAAGGCGGAGAAGCCCCCCAAAAAATGAAAATGTAGAAATATAATGTTGGCCCTTCCCTTTGTCACAAAGCAGACTTGCACGTGAGATAAAGGTGACAAAAAACCTGAACCTAAAACCATTGGTAATATGTCAAATAAGGTCATTTTCCATGTTTTCCATTTAAATGCCTATGGGCTATACATAACCAAATATTTATGCCCTTTTCATTAGACCAAAGTCATTCACAAAAAAGTATGTGTGCAGTGTTTGGGAGGGCTACAGTTAACACCAATCACAGACATAAAGCTTACAACAATCCATTGTATTTAACCAGGCATTACAGTACATGGTCTCCAAAGTCAAGCATTGTGTCTGTAGAATTCTGAAAATGTAATCAGTTCAAAATCATGATTCTAAACAATTTTCCTAAAATTAGGAAAAGTAATGAAGTATCAAGCTAAGAAAACAATGCTGGGTTTGAGCCGTTATAAAGAGCCCAGTGGCTGGTGACACTTCTATAGCATCAATAAATAATGACTTCAATTAAACATGAATAATATGAGTAAACGAGTTTTAAACAATACCTTACACTTTTAAACTTGTGTGTACAAAAGTTGTAGTAAGCACTCTTATCTTTGGCTTTTAAAACCAGGTAGACCAGGTAATACTTGTATATATTTACCGTATGCATTTTAGTTATTTCTGTCAATTTATTTTATTTTATTGCTTTTATCTTTATATTGGGTACCTCATCTTTTTATTGTGCTTTTATTGTGTTATCTAATTATTCTGTATTATCTTTTTGTGCAGCACTTTGGGAAACTTGTGTTTGTTAAAGTTGTGCTGTATAAATAAAGTGGATTGGATTATTAAAAAGTGATAACCAGCATTTAAATGTTGTAGCTGGTGAGTGGAGCCTAATGTACACTGCAGTTTAGTTTATGGCAATGCATATTTGTCTGCATTAAAAAGAACAATATTTTCCCTTTGAAATGTACTGGATTAAAGTCTGATATAGCAGATAATGGACACTTTAGTGAATCATCAGGACCTCAAAATTAAGTAAATGTAATTTGTTACTTTCAATTACTGAAGAGAGGTTGTTGAAAATCAGGATTTAATACTATGTCGTAATATATCTGCACTTCACCTCGTTTGATACAATATGTGGAGTGTGATGGAATGATGAAAATATGATAAAGTGCACTTGATTGAGTAAAAGTGTCTAAGTGAATGGGATTAGAGTCCAGTGAGAGTGTGTGCATACATTGTTGTCACTTCTTTTGTGTCTTTGCTCATGTTGTGTAATTAAAAAGTTCTGCAGGCTTGGACAGCCGTGTGTTTGTTCTGCAGGGTTTCAGTCAGAACATTCCACCTCTCGCGGCTGCTAATGGCAGGCGTGCATGCCTCTGCATTAATCAGGGTGCTGTGAACCTGCCGTTTAATCGCAGAGGAAGCCGAGCAGGTAATTACTTTTGAATCTCTAATTGCACTGACAAGGACAAAGAAAAAACACCAGGTAGGGAGGCAGCCAGCCAACGAAAATCACATGTAGCACTGCTATCTTCTGGATTGTCCCTCGGTGTCCCGCTGCTTTGAAGCATCAGGACACTCGGATTACTTATCAATACAGATGTGAGATTTGAGCTGGTGTTTGTATGACAGGGAATAAGTTTGACTTTTATGGGATTTTTTTTTTTACTTTTGTTAGTGGTTCAGATTAAATATACTCAGATTTTTTAGTTGGATAATGTAAAGCTGCCCAGAGAAAATACACACACTCAGTAGCCAGTTTATTAGCCACACTTGGTTTAACTAATACAGTCTACTACAACAACCATGCTGCAGGCAGTCCTTCCTTAAGGTTATAGTCAGTGGCAAGTAACATATACTCAAGTACTATACCTGAAAACCTTAAAGTTGCGTGTACTTTACTTGAGTATTTCCATTTTGTGATACTTTATCCATCTACCCCACTACAGTGCAGAGAGAAATATTGTACTTTTTACTCCATTGCAATTATCTGACAGCTGTTTTTACTACATTACAGATTTTACATTCAAAACGTATAATTCTCACATAAAATATGATGCATTGATAACAGAGTATAAAGCTGGTGAATAACGACGACATTAATTCTTGTGTTCAAGTTGATTTAGATTATTCATTTTTTGCTGACTTTCTTTTCATTCTTCTTTTCCTTCAGTCTTTGTTTAGCACTCTTACCCCACAGAAATGCTATCCATTTTCAGCACAAACTCATGTATAACGTCAGATTTTCTGTCACTTTAAGTATAAAGCTGCCAGGAACCCAAAAAACACAAGAAAAATTGCAACAACAATATACAGATCTCAGATCAGATATTCAAAAATACTTTTATGGAACAGTTCAAGAGCAAAAAAAACTTTTTTCACACAAACGCAGAAGGAGAATGTAAGAAATGCAACTATGATACAGTCTTTTTACGTGTCAATTGATTTTATTCCAACTTGTTTTTGTGTGTATTATAAGCCTGCAGTTCACTGAAAACTTTTTTTCAATTAAATATTTTCTGCTTTTTATGGCAGAAATTATTATTAATATTATTATTAATTATTGTTATTATTTTCTACTGCGGACATAAATGTGATACTGTGTGATAGCCCTGCACAGATGATATGTAAATACAGTTATAAATAATCCAATAATGTAATAGGCTGCATAATAATAAACAACTTACAAGTGCCATTTAAGTACATTCATGGTGCTGATGATACTTTTGTACTTTTACTTATGTGAGATTTTGAATGCAGGACTTTTAATTGTAATAGAGTGTTTTGTACATGTACTTTTACTTTTAGAAGCTGTATACCTCTTCCCATAGTGCTCTATGCACAGAGCATACATACATATATAGCAACAACTGTGTTGTCTAAATGAGTCCAATTTGCAAAGATTTTCTTTCTTGCAAAGCCCAACAAAGAGTTCACACAGTGTTCGGATGTTAACGAGCACAAAGCAAACATCTGATAACTGCATTCCAGCCTTGTTTCCAAATGCATTGCTAAATAAAAAGATTTCTTATCATGTGCCATAATTCGTCACAAACTCTTCCTTGTAGGCGTGTGTTTGACTTCCCGCTGAGTACTGCAGCTAACAGCTTGGATCTGATTCACTCATGTTCTGTTCTCAGGATATTTATTGCACGGTGACACACCTTACATGGACCTGGCACAGTTGGCCTGCTCGAATACAAATAAGGTCAGGGTTGATATGTGTGTGTCTGTGTGTTTGAACTTTATTGTTATATGCTACACTTACACACTGCGTGGCCAGTGCAATATAACTCCTAAATAAGAATAAAAATCATATGTGTTTTATTCATTTGACATGAATGGATGAAATATGACAGAAAAAGACCAAAAGAAACATTGGTTTTGCAGGTGCGTGCATGACAGTGGGACAGTCTTACCTGTATGATGTGCCGTCGTTCACTAGGTGACAGCAGTGAGTTCAACAAGAGGTTCAGAGGAGCTTCACATCTGCAGCTTTAGCTCCTAAACAAAAGGAGGCCTATGTTTCTGTGCCTTCACCACAGGACTATGCAAAATGAACCACCGGTATGGAACTGGAGCTCATGAGCCGGTGTCAAAGTCATGCAAATCTCCCCAGAGTGGACCAGTTGAACAGTAACTAATAAATAACCATGGTATAAATGTGGCAAATGGATCATCTTCACACTTTGCACACTGTTGGACATATTTGGGTACAGTTATGCTTCCAGGAAGGATCAAATGATTCCATCTCCAAACTCACAAAAATAGAAGTGAAATGAGCAACAGAAACGTTCTGTGTGTTGAGTCCGGCCGAGACAGTCTACATTCAGCATCTTTGCGCCACACATTTTGAGTGGGTGCTCTTTCTAATGAATGTCTGAAATCAACTAATAGTATTTCTGTCTGGAGCTGATATTTATTGATTAACATTGGTGACACCACATAGTTTAATCTAAAAACACAACGCTGTGGTCATCCTGTCGTCGGACTGCAGTTTTCTTTTCATGCCTCAGTGTGCCTGTGTGTGCTTTTTTTGGCTCATTTACTTTCTCCGAATCAATCGGTTTCAATGTGACGCTGCTGTTGACTTCTTTGCCAGCGTTAGTGGTGAAGAAAATAGTTTCTAAAAGCTCTGTGATGTTTCAAATCCAAGAAAATATAATAATAACGACAAAAGTAGTGTTTTAAATTTAAGCATGGCAAATATTACAGTGTAATATCTACAAATCTGTTAATATTGGATAGAGAAGGCTCAGCATTGACCATATTGGGATGTAACACCCACAGAGGAACCTTTAACACTTTTATTTTTTTGTTTTCTGTAAGCTTATTTCTTATGTGTTTGAATTTTATAAAGTTCTTATAAATGAGAAACAAAATTGTCTATAGAGACAGGCCTTTTTTATGGAAGACCCAGTACAACACACCAAGGTAAATAATTAAATTAAGACTGCATGCGGAAGCTTTGTTTTTTAGAGCAGTGGTCAATTTTAAGATTTTGGGCCATTTTTGCTTCCATAACATCTTTTCTTTCAGACTAGTGGAAAAAAGCAACCACAATAGAAATTAATGTGTTTATTTTGCAACACTTATTGAATTTGCACATTTAGATTTTGCTTCTCCATTTCAGTAGCACTTACATACACATAACTTTTCAGTTACAAATATCTACATTCTAAAGATTTCTGCATTTTATTCCTAAACACCTGGTAAAAATTGATTTTCTTATGACTATAGAGCTATATAGCTATATGACAGTATTTTCTGATTCATTCAGTGATACAAACTTAAAACGTCCCTGTGTAAATACCTTTGACTTGTCTATGTCAACAAAATTAAACAATCCTTTTTAATCTGTCTTTTTCCAATCTTTACATTTCTGTTCTGGAAATGTTCAAGTTAGTGCATATTTGATAAGATACTGCATATTTTGCAAATGCCTTTTTTAAGGAAGACCCAGAAGGACACACAAGGTGTCTAATACTTACATGCAAAAGCCTTGTTTTTAAGATTTTTAGCCGTTTTTGCCCATAAAATGTTTTCTTTTGAAAATAATCAAAACAGACATTCATTTGTTTATTTTACTAGACTTTTTGTATTTGCATCTATATATTTTGCTTCTTGATATCTTTAAAGTCTATTTTCTTAAAATGACTTTTTAAAGAAATTATAATCTGTCTTTGTCCAATCTTCTGTTCTGGCAAGGTGCAAATTAGCGCATGCAAGATAAGGTGATATTTATCAGTTAAAATGTTAACTTTCTTCACCTGTGACGTCTTGCCTAACAGTTTTTTACGGTTGCTATGCCCATTTATTAACACCATCATCTTAACACGCCAACACATCTACAACACACAACTGGCAAAACGGTTAACTTTATGCTCAAAATCACACATTGTAAACTAAACTCCAACACTAATTTCCAAACTACAATAACACAATACACTATGTCTACCAAAATACTGCAAACATGTCTCAAAATCCCATGTCTCATAATTCTTCCAAAACACCAACAGGAACATTTAGTCAGTCATAGCCCAGTGCCCAATGTCATGAAAACCCTAATATCAGGTGGAATTACATAAATGTAATATTTTATGTGTCAGGTCTGCCCTTATACAATGGATAATAGCATATTGTATTGACCATAGATTGTGTTTTACACTGCAGTTTCTCTTGAAGCCTCTCTACATTTTTGTTTTGTTGGGTTTAGTAAATGCTGCATTTTGTTTCTTTTGTTGCAGAAATTCCATACAAAAATGAATGAGCCATCTCAGAGGAACTTTATAGAACGTGTCACTGCCTGATGTGCATCGAGTGAAGCTGTGAGTTGCACATGCATCACTTACAAGTAGCCTACAAGATGCTAACGAGAGACTTCTGTAATTTCAATACAGTAAAAATTGACCTACTTAACCATCACAGATAGCTAAAATGTTTTTGAAATGATTCCCATCTTCTGTTATTGTTTCTAATGAGAAAACTCTATTATTTTATGGATTTCACAAATTTCAGTGTGACACGTTACGCCGTAAACTGTTTAAATCTGAGCATGCCTGACTCACATCTGCACTCGACTCACTTCGGGCAGAGGCAGAAAGTACGGTTTATGAAAAAAGGGAAACAGAGACCGAATTGTCCTGGTACTCGTCTTCCTCTCCCTCGTGCAGGAATTTTTCTATCTTTCTTTGTGTTCATATTTACTGTTTGTTCCTTTTCTACACAAAATCAACCCAGTAGGCCCTCTGTTTCTAAAACATATCAGAATCAGATTTTGGCAGGTTTGGGTAAACACGCAAAGAATGTGACTTTTGGTCACTGTAATCCTTGCTGACACTCACTTACTGTAACATATGAAGAATACTGTAAAAACAGATGGTCATGCGATTGAAATAACCTCAACCTCTGAGTATATTTCCTAGATGGGAATCAGTTGTGATTGATCATTTTGCATAACTTCAATCAGCTGTTTCTCTCATTTACAGTAACAATGGAATACATGTCAAATGCATGGGATACATTTGTGTTTCAATTTACAATATGAACATCTGTTCACTTTGACTTTAGCTTGAGAGGTTGAGGACATGATGTTATCTGTTCTGACATACAATATGAAAGCATTTGCAAATTTTGTCAGTAAAAATCCATTGTTTTGGTCTTAGTTGAGCTTGTTGTTTCAAGCATTTTAATTTGGTCTTAACTGTTTGCATTTTGTGTCAAAGCAACAAGAAATGTGTTAATTGTATAGCCTACACAGACAGATGCTGCGCTAACTGTGTTAAGAGTTTAGGAAAGTTGTTCAAAGTATTGAAACAATTGTCACAGCAATCGTAAGAAACTGTAATAATGGCTGAATTCCATTTATTTTTTATTATACTTTATTAATCCCACAAGGGGAAACTACACTTTACACTCTGTTGTTATTACACACAGGAGTGAATTACACACACACGCTCAGGACCTATACATGCACTAAATGGAGAGATGTCAGAGTGAGGGGGCTGCCCATGGAACGGCGCCCCGGGCAGTTGGGTGCCTTGCGCAAGAGCACCTTGGCAGTGCCCAGGAGGTGAACTGGCAACCACCATACTTTGGTCCCTACAGGGACTTGAACAAGCAACCCTCTGGTTCCCAGCCCAACTCCCTACGAACTGAGGTACTGCCACCCCACTGCTTCAGTTTTACGGTCATGGTGTTGTGAAACTGTTAATGTTATTAGTAACACCTGTGTTTTTTCTACTATGAAAAGTCAAAATGTCTGCTGACAAAAAAAAGCCTATTAGACGGAATCTCTTGCGGTGCATTTTTCACGTCAAATATATAGCCTTACAATATCATAAAATGTTGCTGTGATTGAGAATATTGTGTTTTCTCAACATTTTTATTTTTTTATTATTCTGACATAGCAGGATTTTTTAGTTTTTACCTGACGCCATAAGGATAGCAGGTGCGCCCCCTGTGCGCCCTGACAAAGTGGCTGTTGCTTTCTTCCCTGAGTCAATATTGACCAGCAGCCAGCAGGAGAGAGAAGCAGCAGCAGCAGCAGCTGGGAGGAGGACAGCCAGGAGATCTTCAACACACACACACACACACACACACACACACACACACACACACACACACACACACACACACACACACACGTATGAAACCCTGAAAAAAGTCTGAGATACACAGTATTTTTAACTACAAATTACAGAAAATAGTATTTAGATACTTGATACTTTAGGATAAAGTGTAGTCATGGTCTGTTATTTTTAAGTTTGCACTTGATTTGTGCATGTTGTGTGAATTTCTGCCCATTTAAACATATATTTACAAAAGTGATACATTTCTTCCCTGGATATGTTATTTATATAAAGCTCCCTTTGAGAAACTAAAATGACGACCCGTGTTTTTCCTCTGTAGAGTTTGGGCTTAGAGAGAGAAATATCATCAGCCAATGGAATCATTTAGTCGGCTCAGCTCAAACGATTTCAGTTCATTGAATATTGAATTTACAGTTTTTGAAGTTAAAACGTTTCCCCTATTCCTATCATTGTTCTGTAATAGCTCTTTTCACTATTGTAACCTTCCAGGTTTTGATTTTTTGTTGTTGTTTTGACACCGGAGGCAATAGGGCCAATGTTGTTCCACAAATAGTTAGTCTGATTGTTCCGCCTTTTGTCAGTCTAATCTGGCAACACTGCTCCCTGGTTTTAATATTCTGTGTAAAGGTCTGATTGTTTTCTTTCATAAAGCGTGACTGCAGGTAACTGGCTTTTGTTGAAATTCACTCACCTGATCCATTGATCCAGATCTTTAGAATACAACTGATTATGAAATATGAAATGCGTGAACTTATCCTATGGTCCTAAAAATGTGTGAGGTTGGGGTGGTGAGGTGAGCTAGAGGACAAGCGATGTAGTCCTGGCCATGGCCCTGATAGGCTCCCCAGGTAATGAGGGCCCTCCTGGTTGTGTACTTGAACTGCAGAGGATTCATGACCTTGGCGACAAATATCTCCTTCCTATTTCCTCAGATAATGAGAGTTGTGGAATCACAGTGAAAATTGTTTGCCACTGCAGTGGATGTAAAAAAAAAAGATTTGCTTTGAGACAATACATCAGCTTGGCTCAGTAGTAAAAGTGTGGGAGTATCAGACTGTTGACCGTTGGGGAGGTGGGGGCGTATATGATGCAAAGGGTCGTGCTGCCCTGACTAAACAAAATACTACATCACAGTATTTTCTCTCATGTCTTAAAACACAAGCTTCACAGGGTGGGAAATCCAGAATCTGTTAGGTCTGTCTGATGTTTCTTATCAGCTGCTCTGTTATTGCAAGAAAAAGAAAAAAATGTTTAAAAAAATACTACACAATAGAGAAGTTAAGACGTAATCAAACAACACAGAGACAGAAACCAATTTGCAGTGCAGTGACTAACAGCCAAAACCTCAAAGCTGCTCTGATCTGACATGATTTAACAAAAGAAAAGAGGATGAAAAGCTCACACACACACACCCTGCTGCAGTGTCTTGACAGAGTCAACACACCTTAAAACACCGCCAGCGCTACAGACCGGCAGGCCTCCCCCCCATCTTCTTCCTGTGCAGGATCATCCACAGGTCATGTTTATGAATTGGGAGGAGTGGATGGATGCCCGCGCTTTCCATCACTTTCCTCTTCCTTATCCTCACTTATATCAATCACCTGCAAACAGAAATGTCCTTTATGTGTGTCTGGTGTGTGTGTGTATGTGTGTGTGTGTGTGTGTGTGTGTGTGTGTGTGTGTGTGTGTGTGTGTGTGCTGCCATATTCCTGTGATTCATGGGCATGGTGACGACATCTCATTGCGCTGATAGAGATCAAAGCTGCTGCTCCATCAGATGAATCTGTGATGCAATCAAAGCACAAGCAGAAAAGTCTGATAACTGATGGATTTATAACAGATTAACCTTAACAACCGGTGATTATCATTAAAATAGCCAGATGATTTGGATGATGAATGAGGTTTTCTGTGTGGAGTTGGGATCTTTAGATCACTATCTTTTATTTTTTAAATCTCGGTTGTCCTTACAGGATTCCTGTCATTTCCGGGTCGAGTCAACTGAGACAATGCTAATGTGAAAACTCAAAATGTTTTTATTAAGAGTTTGATAAGAAGATCAATCCTACTCTCATTTGTCACATATACTATATATATATATATATATATATATATATATATATATATATATATTTCTCAAATATGAAGCTACAGCCAGTAGCCAGTTAGCCTAGCTCTGTCCAGAGGTAACACAATCTGCCTATCTAAGCTAACTTGCTGTTGGCTGTAGCAGCATTTTATGTTATAGATGTAATAACATTTCTGCAATAAAACAGTTTTTTGACGTGAATCTGCTTTATTCAGTGTTTCTATCTGTTTTTTAAAATCATTGTTTGTTTGTTTCTCTTTCTTTGTGTTGGCGTTCTAACATCCGGTGGATTTCTGAGGACTGTGGTTAACTGCTCCTCAGATCCTTGCAGGGTAAATCCAGACAGCTAGCTAGACTATCTGTCCAATCTGAGTTCACTGTTGCACGACTAAAACAACTTTTGAACGTACACATGTTCCACCAAAACAAGTTGCCTCCTGAGACTATTTAGCAGAGGCACCGTGGCTCTGTCCGGTGCTTAGCACCGACCATGACGATTGTGATTTGTTTAAAGAAATGCCAACAAACCAGAGCACGTTTTATTCCCATCCCAGAATGCTGTGTGGACTAGCCAGACCCCCCTTGGCTGTGCTGTGGAGAAAGGGCTGGACACGTGAGACTACAAACTGACAACCTGCCAATATTTGTGGCCCCTCGGGGATGTCCTTTGTTGGCCAGGGAAACAATTATAATTTTATCGGTATCAATCAGCATGTCAGTTTTTTGTTAGCATTAAGACATAAATGGTATCAATCTACTCGCCTAATTCCTGGCAAGAAAGTTAATGATTTACTTCCTAAAGTTTCAAACAATTCCTTTAAGTCAAAACTTTAAAAGGCATTGGCCTGTTCATGCAGATATAGCTAACAGCAGGATTTGCAAGCAGTACTCTGGTCTCTGAGGAAAGGACGTGAGTGGTCACAGAGTTCAGTTTAAGGGTAAGGTCCAGCTCAGTCTGTGGAACGGTACATGGCCGTTGGTTCCTGAATCTCACGCACACAACATGCAGACTTTACCCTTTTTATTTCAGTCACTTTCCAAATGTTCCGGTCTGTGCACTGACCTGGCCGTGAGGTTAAGGAGCTAGAGGTTGTCAGTGAAGACACCGAAAAGCAGCCAAGCACACTTTGAGCCAACAGCAACTTGTTGGAGCCAAGGTGTTAAAAAGACAGAGAATAGGTCGACGCTGGCTGGATCCAGGTTTACAGTGGGATCATAAGATCACTGTGACATCTCTCCCACTAGTGCATATGGGTCCTGGGCCTGTGTGTGATGTGTGTAGTAACTAGCAACATAGTGAAAATGGAATCTCCCCTTGCAGGATCAATACAAGTATGTCTTAATCTTAATTTCCAGGCCAATGAAAGAAGGAAAACCATGCATGTCAATTGAGCGTTTGGCAGATATAAATTCTTTTAATCTTTTCCCACATGTTCTTTCAGTGTGAGGATTTATTTCACACGTTACTGACTATTTCTTAAAAAGAAAACGAACAGAGCATGTCATACATCATTTGTTTGTCATATTGTAAATAGATGTAAATAGTAAGTTTAGTAGCTATATTGGGGCTATTTCTAGCTGTGGATTAGTACACATTTTGTGCTTCAGTAAATATTTACAGCAGCAGAGCAGCATATGTGGGGTTTACACAGAATAAACAGCATGCATGTTCCATGTATAAAAGGAAGTTTTCACACAGTGCAGCACTGTGTCTCATTGATGTTGTTGGACAACTATGGAGCTCTATCAGAGATGTAAGAAATATCAGACTTTGGATACACAGACGATACTTAATAATTAAATTCCTCATTGTTTTTTTGTCTTTTCATGGGATCTGTTGACAATACATTTAGACTTATCTTGTAATCAAGTCCAATTAAAATTCACAGTGCTGGTCAATGCCTGACACAACAGCTCAGGTGGATAGACAGGTATCGTTACAGGCAAACAGGTAGACTGTCCCCGCCCGAATGGTCCCTGTCCCCCCTGGTTACTCAACCCACATGCCACTGATCTGTGAGAAAGTGTTAATGGGCAGTGCATGTTCCCCGTCGCGCTCCAGCGCTCAGGCCAATTTCACAAAGTCAGTCTGTGTACTGGATAAACTGTTTTTGCGGCTTGTTATAATTTGTCGTTAATGGCTGACATATTTTAAAATGGAAACATGTGGAAGTGCCAGAAAAATGTACGCCAAAATGTTGTTGTTGTGTGCAAGGCGTGCATTTGTGTGTGTGTGTGTGTGTGTGTGTGTGTGTGTGTGTGTCTGTTACTGTAATGCGTCTATTGCTTGTTTAGTTATCACCTCTAAGATAAAACATGTGATATTTTTCAATTTTTGACAGATTTTCGATTACATTTAGACAAAGGTGTAACATCTGTATCTTTGATTAAATTGGGATGATTTGTTAACACTCATGTGGCCGCAAACTTAATAAATCAGACTATTATTGTCTGCTTCCCATGTCTTTCAGATCATCTTTAATTTATCTTTACCCAACACACTTCTAGTTTCCAACAAATATGTTTTAACAGCCATACAATTATTCAATTCAATTTTGTTCATATAGCGCCAAATCCCAACAGTTATCTCACAGCGCTTTTCATAAAAGAGCAGGTCTAGACTGTATTCTGGAGTGTTATTTACAGAAACCCAACGATTCGACAGAGGCAAGGAAAAACTTCCTTTATTTACAAATATTTATTCTGTTATTAGGAAAATCAATCTGTTTCTTTGGGCCCTAAAAACTAATCCTTGTGTCATTAACTTGTCACCTGGAGATGACAGAGCTGCAGACAGACTGTATTTTATCTGTTTCCACCGTGTTATTAACTTGGCCCACATAACACAGCGGCTGTGGCACTTTACACACCGGAGTCGAAGTGCAGCTAAGGCGTACAACTCAGGGAAACTTTATACATGAATAGTAGCTGAAGATAAGAGTATTATCTGTGTAATGACACCCAAAGCTGCAGCAGACTTTTATTTATGAGAGAAACAACTGTTTGATGATGTTTCCCAATAAAACAAAATACCTTAAATAAGACTTCACTATAATTAAATCATTACTATTCCCAAAGAGAACTTTCTCCTGGACTCAGCAGTGGATTGTTGAAACGTATCTCTTCTTGTATTGTAAATGTTGTTTTATTAATATTCTGTAATATTAGTTACATTTGGATCATCATCATTCTTTTCTGGAAGGCTAAACATCCACTAGCACTTATGTTAAAAGAAAGTCTCGCTGCATCATATTGGCTCTGGTGCTAATAGGTTTAGGGCAATCCTGTGTATTAGTAATGATCAACCACATTGATACTACACTGAAAGATTACATGCCTTACCAATAATTGGCTAAGTGTGTTGTTGTAAACCATCATTCACAGAGGTCAGTGGCTTCTGTGGGTCATGTTGGTTTTGTGTTTGCAGAGAGTGAATTTTATTTTTTTTCTCCTACCTTCTTTATTAGAGGGTGTGATGGCCGCTCCAGCAGCCACACGTGGAAAACTCACGGTGGTAACTCTGTTGTTTTTGAGCACATTACACATTATCCCTTGTATGGTGTTCGTGTCAAATTTACCTCTTTCAAATTTTTACATGAAGAAAAATGTTCCAAGTTACATTTTTTCTACCTGAAATCAATGGCCTTACCTTATGTTCTGTGATAAACCTGTATTCCGGACGCAATTCAGAAAATTATTCTGGATATGACCACTTATGTTTTTTCCATAGTGGATTTTTAGCATGAATTATAACCTTGTGACAAAAAACAAATCCTATTTCCATTTTAATTGTGTTCTAGTAGAGACTGATTGCATTCCCTAAACATACATGTTATTTCAATTGTTTGAAATTGAGATAAAGACAATATTTTTTAATAGATTATGAAGTGCTATTTTATTTCAGAATTGTTTTTAAAACCCCAAATAAGACACGGGTCAATTTGACTCGAGGGACACAAGAGGGTCTCGAAAGTGAAGACAATACAAGGGTTATGCAAAATAAATAACTGGAGACACACTTTAGTTTCAGTTTTATTAGTTACCTGACCTAGTTTTCTATTTGGGTGCACCCATTTAGTCAGCTTTGTCAGTTTAGCTAGTTTCAGGTTCATTATCTTTGTTTAAGTTACTTTCTGTGAAATTAATACCTCCTTTTAGAGTTACCAGTTCCTGGGGGGTTGCTGCTGGGGGTCATTGGCTGACAGACAAAAGGACCTCCTAGTCACTCTTTTTAAATAGGGAATGGATAATTGGACTGCGCCATGTTTTCCCCATATCATGGGGTGGCAGAGTATTCAATTTTTGAGTAGTGTTCTTTATACTTATAGTAAGTTATAATTAGTTGATTGATGTATCTTTAGTTCATATTAGGCAGCATTGGTTTAACATGGATTGTAGTTATTGTGGTTTGTCTATTTACAGCTTTTTACAATTGCTATGACAGATTTTTCAATACTTTTAACAATTTTCCAAAACTCTTCACACAGTTAGCACTACATCCGCATGTGAGCTATACTATTAACACATTTCTTGTTGCTTTAACACATAATGCATACAATTAACACAAATTTAAAATGCTTAAACTCCTTTTGCACACAAGCTCAAACACGACCAAAACAATAGATTTTTACAGCCAAATTTACCAATGCTTTAACACTGTATGTCAGAACAGATAACACTATGTTCTAAACCTAACCTTGCAGATTAAAGTCAAAGTGAACAACTATTCATATTGTGAATTAAAAAACAAATGTATTCCCTGTATTTTATACCATTGCTAATGAGAAACAGCTTATTGAAGTCATGCAATTGATGAAATCACAGCTGATTCCCATCTAGGAAGCACACTGTGTCGAGGTTCTTTCAATCACATGATCATATGTACTAAAAGAGGACTCTTTGGGTTGGTCCTGGCTGGAAAAGGAACAATTTAAAGCAACACAAAGAAAGAAGGAAAGAATGCCTGCATGAGGGCGAGGAAGACGAGTACCAAGACAAGGAAGAGGAGTTAGAATGCGTGGTGGCGCTCAAAGAAGGACAGAGCTAGTGTAACTGATCAAAAAAGAGCTACTATCATTGACCGTGTCATAAACCACGGGCCATCATACAGAGAGGCTGGTGAATGAGGAAAGTCAAATATTAGCCGGGACACAGTGGCATCTACTGTCCGTATTTTCATAGAAACCAACAGGTAGGATATTGCTTCTCCTACAGCAAAGTGTAAATACTGTAAAATTACCATTTACAGTATTAGAGTGACTTTATGCCTGGACATTCAGTCCAGAGTTGTAGAGGACAACCTTGTCTTTGGGAACATTGCAACAATCAGCATAACATCCATTTCTCGGACTAAACACAGAGTCCGAATGAAACAACTATACAAAGTTCCTTTTGAAAGGAACAGTGAACGCATCAAAGAACTCCGTCACCAATACGTCCAGGTAAGGTTATGCAATACAGTCATTACTGTAAACTACTCTACAAACCTGGAGTACATTAGGACATACAGTAGATATACAGTACAGCACAGCAGTGACATACACTGTGTCTAATTACTTTCAGAGAGTCATGGAGTTGGAGGCCAATCAAGTCCCACATGAAATTATCTATGTTGACAAGGCTCGCTTCAACTTGGTGAAAAGGCGTCGCCGTGGGAGAAACATAATTGGAAAAAGGGCCCCAGTTACCGTGCGGGGCCAGAGAGGAGCTAACATCACCATGTGCAAATAAAGTCTTCACTGCAACAATTCTGTCTCTATCTTTTTTTTCATAAACTGTACATTCTATAAAGCTCCTCTGAGATGGTCGTTCAGTTTTTGTATTTAATTTTTTCAACAAAAGAAATAAAATGCATGTGAGAAACACAATCTCTGATCAATGCAATATACTGTCTATTGTATAAGGGCATACCTGACACATTTAAAATAATGAAGTTTTTGTAATGTCACCTGATGATGGTGTTATTTTTGTCATTGTGTTATGATTGACTAAATGTTCCTGTTGGAGGAGAACACGTGTTAGTGTTTGGAATCATTATTTGATTTTGAAACATGTTTGCAGTGTTTTGTTACACGTAGTGTGTTGTGTTAGTGTATTGTTGTATTTTGAAAATTAGTTTTGGAGTTTAGTTTACAATGTGTGATTTTGAGCATGAAATGAACTGTTTTGCCAATTGTGTGTTTTGGGTGTGTTGGTGTGTTAAGAGTTTAGGAAACTTGTTAAATGTATTGAAAAATCTGTCATAGCAATTGTAAAAAATTGTAATGTTGGTCTACCCCCTTTGTGTCAGAATGGCCTGATCAGCCACTATATACTGTAAGTTCCCCATGTCTCAGTCTTGAGAGGTCGGTTGTGTGAGTCTGTTTGGGCCACCTTATTAAGGTTTTGTTACCTGAGTTAAGTTCTGTTAAGTAGACCTATTTTATGGGCCCAGAACGTTCTGTTTTCTGTAAATTAGTTCTTTTTTTTGTTTTGTAAATAAAAACTGATATTTTTTGAAAACCTACTTAACGACTCCTCATGCCTGCCAGCTTGTTCCCTCAGAGAAGGCGAAAAGGTGGAAACATTCTATAACAAAAGGATTATAGCTGTATAACCTCCCATAATATGTATTTATTTTGTAGGCATTGTTGTGTTTATTTCTAAGTCTGTGTGTGTGTGTGTGTGTGTGTGTGTGTGTGTATGTGTGTACATTTGTTGTAGAGATGCTAGTTTTTCCTATGTGTTTTATTGTTTCCTTTCACCTTCCCAGGGACTATAGATGGAAATTAGCTAATATCTTGCAAAGCATCTTTCCTTACAGATTAATGTATTTTTGTACATGGTCCCTCCATACAAATTTATTTAATGATAACAATAATCTGTTCTTAAAGAAGCCCATTTCCTATGTAATTAGATGTGTGTGCCAAGATATTCAAACAAAACATCTTAAGTATCAAACAAAAATCACTGTGTGATGTGTGCGCTTGACTTATCCGGCCTGTTTTCATTTCCGATGAAATATGAACAAAAAGTGCATGCGATGATAGCTTTGGCTAAAAACAGTTAATTTAACATCCATGTCAGTGTAGGCTGAGTTAGGCATAACCCAATGGAGCGATCTTAACTGTAATCTTCTCTCTGTAAAACATCATGTGATACCTGGGACAGACCTACGATGTAGTTCCAGGTAGATACTGCCTAGTACAACAGATTATAATCCAGTTAACCACTACATCACAATGTCAGTAATGCTATATATTTGATTCTATGTTAAAAACTGAACAAAACCAAGGCCAAATAAATATAAGACTTGCTCTCTGGTGTAGTCAGTGTGGTTGGATTGTCCAAGCTACCAACTTTTATCATTATTTAAAATAAAGTAGCAGTGCCAATACCAATCAGGTACTGGTGCCAATAAATCATCACAACAAATCCCGTCACCTGCATTCACTACATTGACAAACTCCATTCAATATGTTACAGTAAACAATATTAAACAACAAATGCATGTGGCTGTTATTGATTTGATCATACACAATGCTTTATGAGGGAGGGTATTGCTGGTGCAATATAGAATATGTGAATATGATGTCTACTATCAGAAGTTGACACTAGGAAAAGGGCAGATGAACAAATTGGATGTTATCTAATGTTTAATGTCATCCCCATGGCTGAAATGTACCGAGTTCATTTTCTTCATGCTATTATGAAGCACACATAACGATAAAGCCAGTTGAGCAGTGCTAACGTTGCATCTTACTGCATGTGTCAACCTCTGGAGATCGTACAGAGTCTAGAAACCGGTCTGGACTCTAATAGGTGAAATAGGTGTTAAGTTTAGAAATCCAGAGGTAAAAAGGTGTTGAAAAATGTATTTACTATGTATTTATTGGCATCAGTTACCTGTCTGGTATTGTCAACGATAAACTATTAATAATGTATAAGTTCTAGGGATGCACCGATATGAAAACTTTGGCTGATACCTTTAAATACATATACAGTATATATGTACATATATACATATACACACATATATGTATATAAATATATATATATATATATATACATATATATATATATTATATTATTGTTATGTATCAGCAAAAGTTTTATATATATATATATGATGAAAGTGAAACAATATTGTGCTTAGCAATCATTATAGTAGATAGCAGTTGGCCTAAGTCTAAATGCTAATGTAGCTTAGCTTTACTTTTAAATTTAACACCAAACAACAAATGGTCAACATACTGTATCAATACTTACACTTTGTAAATCTGGTAAGAATCCAGTAGTGCTGCTGTTTAGGGTGTCTGTCCCCAAAATCGAAACTTATTTGCCTCACTGGACTGTTCACCTGTCTGTTACTCAAAAACTCATTAGCCAATGGGGACGTACTCCCGACAAGACCCGCCCACCCGAAAGGTGTGTGTCAGAAGTGCAAACCAAAAGTCAGGCAGCCGAAGGAGGGAGCTGGGAGCGTAACCAGACCAATAAACAAATCAGTTGTTTTCAGAAGGCCACTTTTGAGATGAGAAATTTGTTTTGCTTTCAGTGAGTGTTATTTGTTTGATACTTGAGAAATTTGTTTGAATATATGGTTTCTATGCCAACTGCCTCCCTAACCCTAACTTGCTGTACAGGAATCTTCTTCTGGTTCCAGGTCAGTTTTCAGGCTCCCACTCTAAACCACGTTTACCTGAGTTACACTTTACTTTTCATTCATCTCATGATACTGTGGCTGCACATTAAGTCAGCATCTATGAATATCTTTTAGTATTTCAATACATTTTCAAATAAGAATATTAATTATTATTATCAGTGCCATGTTGGATAAACTACAAACAGCCTGCTAATTTTTGCAGTGTTTATGTAGCAATTTCTAATAATTCATGCAATTATTAATTGAATTATAGCAATAAAAAAAATCCGTTGGAAAGTAATAGTTTTACCACTTGGGTTTCATTTCAGATGCCATGGCATTTCAGTGTGAAGGGTGTTTTTGCCATTTACTTTTCTGTTTATTCAAACTTTGTCACTTCTGACACACACACACACACACACACACACGCACACACACACACACACACACACACACACACACCACACACACACACACACACACACACACACACACACACACACACACACACGCACACAAGGGGCTCGGAAAGGGTCGGAGTGTCGCTAGGCTAAACATATTCGTTTTTAACCCAAAGGTGTGAGTCAGGTCATGTGTTGGGACCCATCGAAAACGGGGGTTTAAACTAATAAACACATTGAACATAACCCCGTGCTGATAAAAAGCTGTGACATGCCATCACATCAGGATGTACACTATACAACTCTATAAATTTAATTTAGCCTGTAGAACTATCTGTTTTTTTTCTTTTTCCCCATAATGATTTCATTCTTTTTTTCTTCATTCTTTACACTAGCTGTTTAATATGTTTCCCCGCCGCAGCTGTCCTGTGAAATGATCCATGCTCTTGTCTTGCACGAGTCCAATTTGAGTTTTTAACTTTAACTGCCCGACCATTTTGGATTTTGGATTTTTTTGACATTTGTCATCTAACTACTATATTAGCCATATCTATAATATACTATATATATAATATAGCCATATACAGTATATATATATGTATATATATATATATATATATACAATAAGATATGGCTATGGTTATGATAGTGGTTTTAGATATACTGTATTTTATAGCCATGTAGCCTACAGGCCTCCCTGACGGATTTAATATTGAATATTCGTCAGCTCACCATGGAAAATGCAACAGTTTTGCAGATTCAAGTTTCAGGAATATTTGCTCTGACTAAATTTATAAACCACATCAGGAGATCAACACATCTAGACTCACATAAAACATAAGATAAAACAGGTATTCGCGCATTTTACTTTTCAGGATTTATCTCCCCTCATTTTGATTCGCTAAATATTACTCCTTGTCTATGCTGTATGTAGCCTGTGACATCTTATTTGATGTTTGCAACAAAACACGTTTCATAAGAAAAGTTTCCAATATTAATTTGTATGGGTTTGCTTGAACTTTAAAGTCCGATGGGACACCTTTAACATCGCGCTGCACCTGCTGCTGGAAGTCCCTCTAATGTCTGGCTTTGTGTCAGAGGAGGCTATTAGTTTAAATGAGGGCAAACAGCTAAACAGCTTTATTATTGTATACAGAAGAAGATCACATGGAAACAAAGGCGGAAAGGTCCCTAATAACTCCAGTATGCTCTTACATGAACGATCTGAGTGATCCTGAGTGAAGTGAAGGTTTTCTAATATGTGCAAAGTGAGATAAAACGGAGGCGTTTCCATTAAGGTACTCAAATGGTTTATATTGTCCCTGGCATTGAGCTCTGATAAGAGACAATTTAGACCATTACAAACTTTTAAAAGGGATTCTTGTCCCACGTTATCGAGCTATAGAGTAGCCTAGAGGCTGCTGTAGTTACACCACAGCTTTTTAAGTTAAAAACTAATACAATATTCCTATTTCATTATTACTGTAACGCTAAAGATAGAGCTCCATGGATTATTTTTTAGAGATTGTTTGTACTAAATAGGGGCTGATTTTTCAAAAAAAGTTGGAAAACGTTTTCTAATTCGCCTACTGCATAATAATTGAAATGCATAAACATTTCTACATGGCCAATTGATGTGAGACTATTTGCCTAAAACTAATGAGATTAGGCATCTCTAAAGGAAACAAACACGCAACAACAGCTCATTAACACCTATACGATTATCGCATAAGGCAATAACGAGTACACTTCGAAAGCTTTTAAATAAAGTCCTTTAATAAGTTAAATAAATACACATTGATTCTGGGAGAACTACTTCAAGGCCTTATTATAAAACCGCTGGATCTAGCGGTGTGAATATAATTGCAGCTCGCCTTTCTTAAAAGTCTTTATGGCATATACAACAGGGTCCAAAGTCCATGAAAGTTTTGCTGATAAGGGGAGCCAATAAAAGCAGCAGTGTTGCAGTGTAAACACATGTCTACCTCGGCCCAGAGCGGGCCTTGTTCAGTGGATTTACATAAGGCTCCCATCAGCCGGCCCACTTATTACCACGTTTTATACCCCCCTGCACTCAGAAAGCATCATGACAAAGTAGCTCCATCCTGCTCTTCAACAGGGAAGTGAAGCAGCTTCTCGGAGCAGGTGTCAGCAGCGGTAAACTCCCCACAACACTGGAGCGGAGAGCAAGGAAGGAACTTTATTTTGACTTTTTTTATTATTATTATATCCCTCTATATCCTTCCCTTTTCCCCTCTGCTGCAGCGCGCACACAGCAGGCCTATGTTGTGTTTTTAATGTTCTCTAAAATGGTATCCAAGCTGACATCCCTGCAGCAGGAGCTCCTCAGCGCCCTGCTGGACTCAGGGGTTACCAAAGATGTTCTGATCCAGGCCCTGGATGATATGGACCTCAACGCGCCGGTCTTTGGAGTAAAACTGGAGAACATATCCATGTCCCCCGCTCCTCCTCACAGCGGCAAGATGAACGGGTCGGACGCCGACTCCAAGCCCGTCTTCCACACGCTCACCAACGGCCACAGCAAGGGCAAGCTGTCCGGGGACGAGGGCTCTGAGGACGGGGACGACTACGACACCCCGCCGATCCTGAAGGAGCTTCAGTCGCTCAACACGGAAGAGGCCGCCGAGCAGAGGGCGGAGGTGGATCGCATGCTATCGTAAGTGTTCCTACTTTATCCAAGTTTTTTTAACTGTAAAAAAAGTTGAAAAAATAGGCTTAGCGCATTATGAGGGGTGAAATGAGAAAGTGACTATACGCGCTCGGGGTTATTCTTTTAACTGGAGCGCAGTTCAAATGCTTTTATTTGGACGTTTTAAATGTTAGACAATAAAGCAGACATTTTAATAAATTGGCCTTTTATGTAGCCTATCAAAAATGTATTTCCCTTCTTTGTTTACAATTTTAAAATAACCCGCCGCGGTTCTGTTTTCACAGTCTGGTTACTAATTATCCACATGGATTATTATTTCTTTACCTTTGGAAAATATCAGCTGAACTTAAATCTATTTATTATTAACTAGGCAATATACCCCTCTCTAAGGATAGGCTACAAATCCGGCAAAGTGCGACATGAAGAGAAAGTGAACAGCTTATGGCTGAGAAGTTATAGGCAAAAAACCCGAGTAGGCTAGCCTGTGATTATTGAATATTAACACGTTTGATAAATACGGTAATAGCCTAAATTAATGATAAACAATAATATTAATAATACCTACTACTACTAATTCTACTAGGCCTACCACTACTACTACTAATAATAATAATAGTCACAATAATACATTTTGATTTATATTTTAATTTAGGACTAAAATTTGTTTCCATTTGTTCATGTGTCTATCATGCCAAAATAAAATATAAATTCTGATCCCTATATTCCACTCAGAGCAATTGATTCATTGTAAACGTAATATTTGAGGCTGAAACAAGACCGGAAGAATATCAAAACTAAGCCACGTGTAGTTAAGTTATTATTAATTTTATTCTATAAATCATCAACTGAAAGATACACAGTGGCGTGTGATTAGAGTGAATGGAGATCTGGTTATTCATTGTCAAAAGTTATAAACTAACATCTCCCACTTAACCCGCAGACTTATGTAGGCCTCCACGTTCTCCTAAACAAACAGACGCGTGTACATTCGCTACAGTTCCCGACGGTGTGGTGCGGTGTGTCTAATCCCGGGTTACCGGCTAAGGCTCCGGGATACCTCCGGGGAGCTTCTGGTACATTTCCTTGCTGCTGTAGAAATGTGACGTTAGGTCCTAATGAATAATGTGGAGGGCTTATTCAACAGGTAAGAACGTGTTTTTAATGCTAAATTCATATATGGAGACAAAGTTAATATTTACACAAGTAGGCCCTGAATGTAATTTCTTAAATACAAAAACACAATTGTTTTGAATGAATTTCGCATTTCTTTGAGATTAAATTATTTTACAGACAAGTATATGACTGCATCGTGACGTAATCCTGTTCTTTGATGAAGAACATCTGATAGGCCTGTGTATAAATATATAAATTACAGCAAGTATTATTTGGAGACCAAGTTTTTATACATTTTACAAATAGCATATTAAAAATCTGACAAATATCTTTTTACCTGAATATTATCACACGTTTTGTCAACATACTCAAGATTTGTCAGACTGTTTTTTTTTTTTTTTTTGGGGGGGGGGGGGGGGGTACTTTTTTTGTCTATGCTTGTTTCAAATTTACACAAACCGTATCTATCTGCCAGGCTCAAATCATGTGTTGAGGCAACCAATGCTAAGTCCAAATTTCTCAATCTGCCTGAATCCACTTAAACTAACTTTTGAAAAAATGTAGAGCCTACTGAACAGGCTACAGGGATTCATACAACAGGTCGTCAGTGAGTGGACTTGTTGCCCTTTAAACTGGAGGCCTTAAAAAACGGTAAAGCTAAAGAAAAGGAACAAGTTCATGTGTGTTTGATCAGAGTATTTCATTGATACACAACTTTTACATCAACATACAACCAAACTCCTGGTTACTTATGGCATTTAGCATTACATTAATTCATTTGACCAAACAATTTTAATTCAGCCATAAAATGTGAGTAAAGGTGTGTTTGCTCTTTTCTACTTCCCCCTAAGAACTGCACTTAGTCCAGTGGTTAAATGACTGTTTTGTGCTGCTCTGTTTTATCTGAACCCAGAGAGGATCCATGGCGTGCTGCCCGCATGATCAAAGGTTACATGCAACAGCACAACATCCCCCAACGGGAGGTGGTGGACGTTACAGGACTGAACCAATCTCACCTCTCCCAGCATCTCAACAAAGGCACGCCCATGAAAACACAGAAGCGAGCGGCCCTCTACACCTGGTACGTCAGGAAACAGCGGGAAATTCTCAGACGTAAGTTAATATTTGAGTTTCTCACAGCCTCGCCCTGGCCTGTATAGTGTAGTTGACAGGAACACAGCACTTTATTTGGGTTTAGAACCTGCAGGGATATCAAGTTGGGTTGGACATTTTGTCATTAGGCTGGATGACATAATCTTGCTAAGTACTGAATACTGAAGTTTGTCATAATGCATCTAAAGGAAAACATATTATTTGTTGATTCATTAAAAAAACACTATCATGTGTCTAACCAACTTCTACTTTTACAAATCTGTGTTTTCTTTCTGTGGTTTTGCAATAAAAGAAAGCATTTTGAAACGTATTGAATGTAGCTCTTCTTGTTTTGCAGAGTTCAACCAGGCAGTGCTAGGCTCTGGCAGCAACATGACAGACAAAGGCAATCAGGATCCGGTGTTTTTTTTCCCAGAGTTCAACCCGTCCGGTCAGGGCATGGGACCGCCTGGTGAAGAGGTTGGCAGTGAACCCTCCTGCAAGAAAATGAGACGTAACCGTTTCAAATGGGGGCCTGCGTCCCAACAAATCCTGTACCAGGCCTATGAACGGCAGAAAAACCCCAGCAAGGAGGAGAGGGAAGCGTTGGTAGAAGAATGCAACAGGTAGATAAACATGACCTTCTTCTACCTCTTAGACAAATATAACAAAAACAACATCCATCTAAATTTTTCACGTTTTTCACCTGTTTTCTGCAGAGCTGAATGTCTTCAGAGAGGCGTCTCCCCCTCCAAAGCTCAGGGCCTCGGCTCTAATCTGGTCACCGAAGTGCGAGTCTACAACTGGTTTGCCAACCGGCGTAAAGAGGAAGCCTTCAGGCAAAAGCTGGCCATGGACTCCGTTAGTCTACCACCCCACAGTATGAACCCTCTGCTGTCACACAGCTCGCCACATCATACCAGCATTTCACCTCCCAGTAAGATGCCAACTGGCGTTACTCTGCATGCAGTTTAGCATCACACACAGACAGACAGAATGTGACTTGTTTTTAAAAGAGTACTCCACCAATTTAGTGATCCTTTAACATTGTCGATAGTTTAAAAAGAAAAGTTTCAAAATCGATGCAGTACAACCCAAGATATTGTTTTTTTTCATTCCATGCATTTTCTGTCATTGTCTGAACCTGGTGCCTACATTACATACATTACTGCAGAATTTTCAAAGGTCTTTACATAGACTTTAATGTGTTAAAGGTCCCTTTTATGGGTCCCATGCAGATTCACTGCTTATGTTAAACATATGACTAGTGACAAAGTATGCATGAAAAACATCAGTTTACAAAGAAAATGCATATTTAAGACAATTGTGCAGAGAATTGCATGATTTAGTATAATTTGGTGTGAAAATACAGTCAATACTGTCTAATGTAACATGGTTAAAAGCACAGTTGATGTGATCAGAGAGGCAGAGAAAGAGGGGGCAAGTGATCAATGAGTGTGAGTGAGTGAGCTGAGCAAATGCCATTGTTATTCTGATCTTTGAAAACACACTGAGAACAATTCACATTGTACCTGCAATCTCCACTCCAAAGTCAGCATGGAGAAGCATGACACAAAGGGCAGCAATCCTGTGACAGGCCAGGGTCAGGCCAGGGGCAGTGAGGGGGGGGGGGGCGGGGACAGACACATCCAGATTTACTCAACATTACGCTGTCTTTTCCACATTTCAACTTCCATGCAGGTTGCTAATGACTCGGCTCGGAGAGTCTCCAAAACAAGGAAATGCTGTGTGTTATTGCTCTGACCATTTCACCCTGACCTGTTTGCATTTGGAGTAACTAGTATTGACTGAGTCTACCTGGTGTATATGACATAAATACAAAGCTAATAGGCCCCACAGAGCATTATCCTCCGTGCCATCACTCACCCTCCATAAAACTGTGATTTGAGAGTCTCACTCAGAACCTATTGTTGTCCTCTCGTGTTCGAACATGAGGCAAGCTTTGGAGGGAAAACAAACTGTTTGCCTTGGCTTGCTCTTTTACCTTTGGTGATTGTCTCCTTGCTTGAGTTTTTTTTTTTCTTCACCTGACCAGGCATTGACCTCAGGTGTCCAAGCCAGAGGGGTCAGCGATAAGGTTGCATGGCGGAAAACACTTTGCTCCCCCCAAAAGACCTGGCTGCTTACAAGGTGTCCTGCTGGCATCCTGCCGACAGCATCAGCTGTTTTTCAGTGTCAGCCCCTGGCCTGACAATAATATCCCAGCAGGGCGTCTCATTGCGTTGCTAGGGCACGGCCTGTATTATGCATGCTTAATGGACAATTAAAATCCTTTGCTACTACATCTCCCAGGCCTTTGATTAGGGGCTCCTCTGACTTCTACTCTCTATACTCTCCCTCAGCAGGAAGTCCCATTGTCTGTGGTGTATTAGAAGACTGCAGTCACTGTAACCTAGGTTCATTTGTCTCTGCTGGGCCTTGAGGAGGACTGAGTTTAAAGCCTCCCCCCTTCATCTTTATGGGCACTGGTATAGTTGCTGAGGCTGGGTGCAGACTTGAAGCAGCAGGAGCTGTCCACTGAAGTATTGGCTCTTTTCTGGCCAGACAGGACTGATGACCCCTTCTTCGCCTACAGAGAAAGCCAGTCACCCCCCTCCTTAAACCGTCGCCACACCTTCAGTCATACGAGGAAGGTCACTGCTGGGTCAGATCAAGGAAACTCTTACTTTGGGAGTTTTTATTGATTCTGTTTCAGTTCGTTGATCCGTTGGTCACAACTGGATAGACAATCAAACAGTGTGGTGTGCAGTTTTGGTGGTGACCTTTTTACTTACAGAAATGAAACAGATTCCAGGCAGATGGCATAGTTTGTCAGCAGGCACATGTGTGCACACACCTGTGTTTTCCTATGAAATATTTACTTACTGTTTATCCACTCATAACGTTTACTGAGCTCAAATAATCCATTTTATTTACGCCATTTTACTTTGAAGCATTTATCTCTGCTTAATCTTGGAACCCATTTGCAATTGGTCTGATGACATTTTAGCCTCTGGGGGCAACGGCCAATATTTCCAAGCAGGTTTATCTGCGGGTCCACAGTACTACAGGATACACCTACTATATAACTCGCCCTGAAAATGAGTTGAGTAACGTTTGTGGGCACCAAAATAAGTTATATTATGCACACAAAAACTGCTTGGTTAGGTGTAGGAAAAAGATCATGGTTTGGGTTTAAATGAGTACATTATTGCAGGAAGTTATCTCAGAGGGCGTGTTGTGTAGTGGAATGGGCGTGTCTTGTAAAGTGGGCAGGTTGTGTAGCCTGAGAGAGTACAGTGGGATCTGAATATGTTGACTAGATCAACACTTACAAATGTATATTTACAGATATTAGATTTTCTTATGCAAACATAATGTAAAGGATGTTTACCTGAGTATATATATTGCATGTTACCTTGTACTTTTACTCCACGAAATGTTGCACTTTTAGTTATTTGACAACAACAACCTTTTCAAAATTTGATATTCTTACAAAATATGATGCATGGCTAAGGATTAAACAATTGGTTCAAAAGCTCTTTGCTTACAAAAATCCTAGTTCCCTTGGCAATTATCAGATGTCTATAAGTTATAGATGTTCCACTACAGACAACATTCCCCTCTAAACCTTTTTTACAACATTTCACAGAAAAAAACACAGATTACTGAAAATTCAGAAAAATGCGTGTTGCAGAACTTTATTTTTTCCTGCCCCATTTATCATCTTACAACCCCTCACATTTATCTAGTGATCCCTTGGGGCGACTAAAACTTTATGTACATTTACTTTGTAAATGAATGCAGTGTGTGTATGTGTGTGTGAATGCAGGAGTTTTACTTGTAATGGAGTATTTTAAGATTAGTACTTCTTCAACCACTGGTAATTTGCCAGGCAAAGTCATCATAAAATTGAATAATTGCCGTGTAAGTTGAGCTGCATCCTTCTGCATGTTACAAAACTAGCAGACTCAGAAGTTCCTGATCAGACACAGTAGTAGGGGGGATTATCCGTGGGTTGCGTGGGTTTCCATCACCTCAGGCTAGCTTGAAACAAGACACACATAGAAAAGGACGGCCTAGGTCTGCACTTTCTACTGCTCTGTGTCTCCCAGAAAACCACAAAGAAGAGACTGGATACGTCCTGCAGAGACCCAGGAGGTCTGTCATATGCAGCGGCACTACAATGAGCACTGCCTGGGGTTGGGGAGGCAGGCTTTGATTTTACATGGGTCACACAGGGAGCTAGAGCCTTTTAAACCTGCTGAAGATCTTTGCTACCACTCCCCTTCTGAAGTTCTCGCCCTCCCCCTACTCTTTAAAAGGACGCCTCAGTTTTTTCATAGATGAAAGATGTCTCATTTTGCCAGAGCAAAACTTTAGTTTTACGGAATGTCCAAGTTAAATTATTTTTATTTTAAGTGCTTCGTGACTTTGAGTGTGTCTGCAGAAAACCTGCTTTCTAGAAACCCAGATTCTTAGTTTAGATTGTTGAAGTCCTCCTTCCTTACTACTAGTTTCCCTACAGCTGCAATTACTGCTCAACCCAAAGAAACAAAACTGGCCTGAATAGCATCCTTTTCTCTGTCTGACACTTTAAGAGGTCGCCCAGCTTCGAGATAACTGCCTTTTTATGAGTCCTCCTCTATTGTGTGGCAATGGGGGTCATGAGTCCAATGGAGTGCTTTATTGTTCTGCGGCAATGTTTACAAGGCGCGGTGGAGTGTTGTGGGGTTGCTAGTATGTTCCTGAAGACAATATGAAGTCTGTGGGATGAACAAAATGGAGGACAGAGACTCTGGAGGATGAAATATGGTGCTCTGGCATCAGACATCGAGGTATCTGTATTTCTGTCCGTAGTTAAAGGAATAGTTGAACATTATGAGAATTATGCTTGTTTGCTTTCTTGCTGAGAGTTAGATGATCAATTACACTTTCATGTCTATCTGTTAAATGTGTAGCTGGAGCCTAAAGACAGTCGGCTTAGCTTAGCTTAGCATAAAGACTGAAAACAGGGGGAAACAACTAGCCTGGCTTTGTCAAAAGGTTAAAGAAAATCTGACTAAAGTTTCCAGATTCTCTAAAGTTCAGCAGTAACAAGTATCTTTTTTTTTGTTTGTTTTGGACAGAGCCAGACTAGCTGCTCCCCCCTCTTTATGCTAAACTAAACTAGCCAACTGCTGGCTGTAGCTTTTTTTATTTTGTGCACAGACATGAGAGCGGTAATAATATCTGCTAACTCTCAGCATATTTCCCAAAAAATGTCAAAAATATTGTTCAAATGTACGGCATCTTTTGAAAGACTATTACGATAACTGCAGTGATATGCGTTGACATATAGCCTACATGAATCCACATCCACCAACTCAAAGAAAGAATAATTTGCAGTGTATTAGGATAACAGATTATGCCTATTTGTTTCCCTGACACCTGAGGCAAACATTCAGGTCTGCAAACACATCCTGTTCCAGTTTCCAGCACTGACAAGAAATCAATGCCCCCTTCATTGGTCACATTTAGTGTCAGCGCCTCTCCCTCCTTTTTATTTCAAAATGGCTGTATGTCAATGCCTCCTGTCATGTCTGACCGACTTCGACAGGGCATTCAAGCTGTCCCACCTGGGTCAGGGACGGAGGGCTCGGGGAAGATGGGAGATCTGAGTGCAAACAGAGTCTGTCTCTACACTGTCACTGAGGGAGGGCCGCTCTAGAGAGCGTAAGGCTGAGACCACAGGATAAGAATGTGTTTGACATTGCTTGTTATTGTGTAATGTTTACTCTGTTGATATCAGAGGGGGCTTGCATCGGCAAACAGGCATTTGATTGTCGGTTGTGGTGGGTTGAAGCATTCCTTCAGGCCACCAGTGACAGACAACACTGAGTCTAGACACAAGATTAAGGGATGGCACTATAAGCAGAATTTCATTTTTATTGCAACTTCACTGTGAATAAGTGAAAATTGTACGAAAAGTGATTTTATCAAACACTGCACTAATGTAAAAATTTTAGGTCCTTAAATTTAGTCTTTTTACTCCTCCATATTTATCTGACAGCTTTAGTCTTTAGTAGTTTTGTAGTTACTTTTACAATTTGTTATACAGGTGTTACGTAAAAAATCCCTCTGATAAACTTCCAAAATGTACTTCTTAGATTGTTTCATTCAGGCTGAAAGAGCTACAATCACAGGTTAGAGAAGTTTATGTTGCAGAACTTCATTCATCTCCCCCTCATATTTATCTTGTGGCCCTTCAGAGGGAGTCTGACCCCTTGGTTGGTGAATCACTGGACTGAACTGAACTGTATATAACGTACTTAAATCTAGCTCAGCAAAATGCTGCTTTTTACATTGATGCATCAGTATATACAATTTTTTTTTTTGCAGAATGATTATGGTTGCTTCTACTTTAAGTACATTTTGTTTAAAATACTGGTTACATTTCCCACTGATGTAATTAGGATGGGTAACATTTGTTTGTTGATCAGATCTGATAGGAGTTCTACTGTTGTGAGTCAGTGAACACAGTGAATGGCCTTGGCTTAGTTACGCAGATAGCAGCAGACGGGTCACAGTGTTTGTTTGCTCTGTCCTCCCCTGTCTGAGTCAAAGAGCAGGTTGATTGAAGTGAAAGCGGCGTTTCTCAGCACAGAACCAGGCTGACGCTACTATCTCTCTGCCCCACATACTGTAAGTGTTACAGTTGTATGACACGACAGGTGAAACTAACATTCTGTTTCTCTCTCTCTCAGTGCGTTACAGCCAAGGGCCCGGTGAGGTCACCTCCTCCACGACCATCAGTCACCACAGTAGCAACGGCATGGCGACCAGCCAGTCGGTGCTTCAGCAGGTGTCTCCGGGAGGATTGGACCACAGCCACAGTCTGCTGTCACCTGACGTCAAGATGGTGAGTGAACACACCTGGGCCTTCATGGCCTCAGATTAGATAAGACCTGGCCTGCTATTAGCATAAACGTACAAGCACAAATAGCTCATTGTGCTGCTCTGTTGGGAAGGTGGAGCAGGGGTGGCAGGCCATGGCTGGACTAGCCTTCACCAGAGTGTACCAGGCATGGTCATCGCTCAGCCAATACACCTGACAATGAAACATTCTGTTCTTATTGATTAAATGCCTCGAAAAGAGGAGCCAGAGGTGGAGCGCTGCTTGTTCTGCCACTGACATGACGCCAACATTTGATTATACCCCAGTTTTTTTTTCTGTGTGTCTACTTCAGAGTTTCTCCCTTCTGCCCTAGTCCAATATTTGATCAGTGACAAGGAAACCCGTGCATGGGCCCAAAGCGTTTGAGTGGTGGGGCAACAATACTTCTGATGCGTGAAGTGTGATTTACTGTCAAAATAGAATATAGAGTAGTATTCTTCTTTAATCAAAATTAAAAATCCCATCAACTAAAAATTAAACCACTTAACTGGTCATGCAACTGAAATATTCAAAACTATTCACTAACTTCCCTGTCAGACCAACATACTTCTGCCTTTTGAAGCGACATTATGTGAAATGACCACAGCGAGGGCAGGCAGTGTTGTGTGCAGCAGGTCAGAGCTGACTCATTTTCCGATGTGTGTTTTACTGTTCTGTCCTCTGCGGGAAGCTGGCAGTAGTCAAAATGTCGCAGCCCCACGAGTGGGAAGATCCTGATCCAGATTACTAGCCATTACTAGCATTATTATGCATGCTGGTATTATCAGCATGCAGGTACAAACACGGTCAATGTGCTACACAAACCCATGCAAACCCATTTCTTCTAGCTAAAGTTTTTTGTATGATTATTTCTTCTTTACTTTTCATTTCTTATCAGTATTTGCTTGTGTGCTGTGTATGAGTGGAGTTACACAAGTGTAGTGTTATACAAAAGAATATAAACCAAGTCAACATTTACTTTTGTTGTTTGTTTAGTAGCCAACATCTGTTTCACTTTGAAAATACATTTATGTGAATTGACAAAGCAGACACTAACTTTGAGTGTTGTAGTCTGTTATAACAAAATATTACAGCAATAAATCAGTTCTCTAATTTTGTTTCTTTCATCTCTCTCCAGATTTCAGGTTCAGGTGGAGGACTTCCTCCAGTCAGCACACTGACCAACATCCACAGTTCCCACCACAGCCATCAGCAGACACAGAACCTCATCATGCCTCTATCTGGAGTCATGGCCATAGCACAGAGTAAGTCCTCTGGCCCTCCAGAAAAGAAGCAATTGAATTTATTTCATCGTGACATGGTTTGATTGAGGTTTCGCTGTGTCTCACTAGGTTTAAACACATCGCAATCTCAGCCGGTGCCAGTGATCAACAGCGTGGCGGGCAGCCTTGCGGCACTGCAGCCGGTTCAGTTTTCCCAGCAGCTCCACAGCCCCCACCAGCAGAGCCTGATGCAGCAGTCCCCCAGCCACATGAGCCAGCAGCCGTTCATGGCTACTGTCACACACTCCCACAGTCAGTAACACTCCTTTCTACTCTACTAATCTTCTTTGTATACAAGCTTCTATTGTGCTTTGAAAATCAGATATATCTTTGGTGCCCAACCTTTTTGGCTTGTAACGCTTTGGCTTCTGTGTCTACGTGTGAGCAGTTAAAAAAAGTTAGGTTTCAATCATTTTGGAGGCCTGGAAGGTGAAACGGTTCAATATTTCACATAAACAAATGCATAGTTGTGTAGAGGACATACGTTTTTGATTCTTTCCTATCCTCGTAGTCACATTAGAGACCCTTTTAGGGGTTCACTCTCAAGATTGGGAACCAGTAAATTATATAACTGGTATACAGTAGATACTCAAGTGTGAACAAGGCAATATCTTTAAAAAACAGCCTACAAAACACCCTCTTCACTCTATTATAATCTATTAGGTGTGATTTCCTTGCCCAAATTCAACTTTGGTGTCATGCACGGACACATCTCTGCCCACATGACGACAGGAGTCAAATCTTTTGCTGCTTTCTACTCTGTCTGTCAATACTAAAAGAAAGATAGCTCCACTTATAAATACTAGATTTTAGATCAGATCTTCTTCTCTTGTAACTTTGGTATTTTCAGGAAGTAAGCTAAGTGGACACGTTGCTCAACATAAACATCCTGCTTTTTTATGTCCACCTACATATAAGGTTTTTAAAAACATTCATGTACAAGTGTGGGAATCTAACTATCTGTCTGCCTTTCTTTTGCAGTGTATCCTCACAAACAAGAGCCCCCACAATATTCCCATCAGTCACGTTTCCCCTCGGCCATGGTGGTCACAGACGCCAACAGCATCAGCACCCTCAGCTCAATGTCCTCAAGCAAGACGGTCAGTCCTTAGTCATCACACCGATTTACAATTAGATGCATGTTCTCACCTCTGTCTGGCTGCCATTGTGGAATTTACATCAAAAAAGTCTAAGTCTGTGATCAATATGGGGGTAAATCTCTCTTTTAAAAAGTACAGTAAACACTTTGATTAGCTCTCTCATCACCTACTGATACACAGAAGTCCCGCTCACCCTGTTCTGATTGAGAGAAACAGCACTATCAAAAGCACACACTGACACCAGGAACTACATCATGACAGGGAGAAGTGTGTGTGTGTGTATTGTGATTGTGTGTTGACTTGTTTAATTCCTGTCACATTAGGACGGCCCCGTAAACAAGATGGTGCAACTTGGGGGTCTCTCCTGGGTAAATACAATTTTATTAGTTCAGTGACGCAGTTGAAATAAGTAGAATCACCGAAATGGCATACAAATCACATCATTCATGTAGCCGTGCATACTGTTTCTTTTACTTCCTTTAGTTGTTGTTCAGGACTGCTGCTGATGTTCAAATGCATTCATGCGGCTCCAAACCAATAGACCAGACAGATATATGGATGGTATACTCCTCAGAATTCCTATTTCCTCTTCAACAGACGTCTAATCAATCAGCTGCTCGCTCAGCCTGAACACCTTGATTAACGCTGCCTCCTTTCACTTTCCTCTCCCCGGTGAGAGTTACCTCTGCGATCAGGAAATGAGCCCCTCTGTTAATCAAAGTTCTCCAGCCTTGTGTGCTGCTACTTTCCTCCATGCTACAGTGAGGATGGAGATGAGATGGGCTGGGTGGGGAGTAATTACACCTCTTCCTCTTTCCTACTTCTCCCTGCTCTCGGTGATCGCTCTAGCCTGAAATGTTGTCCACAGTGCGTTCACACGCTCAATTTCCCACGCTGAGGCCGAGCACTTGTACTGTCGCGCTGCTACTGACAGATGGGTTGATGGGATGATAGCTCAAAGTGCGGTGTACCTTCACAGGAGGCAGAAAGTTAAACAAATCTCTCTGAGGCTACAAAATGTAGCCATGTTTTGGTCAGGGTTTTGCTCTCTCTCAGGGGTTAATCAGAGGTTTATTAATACACTTCTGCAAAATAATTAAGGTAAATGTTGTGATAAATGCTGTAGGCTACCCTGTGGTGGTAAAAGTACTTGTAAATAATACGTCCACTACTACTACTACAATATTATGCCAAACTACTGGACCATATTTGTGAAAACATACTCAAGAACTACTTAAACACATTAATTACTGTGGAATTATACAGATGGAGTGGTTTTAGATATTGGATCGTCCGTAAATTAGATTTCCAACTTACGTAAACTAAAGATTGACAAGTGGCTGCTTTTTATAAAAAAATCCCAACCAAAAACCATTGGTTTAATCTTTAACAATAACATTGTAGGGCTCAAACTGAGAATTATTTGGTTATCAATTACTCTTCCAATTTTTCCTCAATTAAGTGTTTTAAAAACATTAGAAAAACTGAGGTGACTTCCTTTGTGTAACTAACTAAAATTAAAACGATTTTTAAAAAACATTGTTGGATTTGAAGAGCTAGAAACTATAACATTTTTCTCCTTATTTTAAAACTTATTTTTTGTTAATCAACTAATTGATGGATCCACTGATCCACTTCATTTTATGAGCCTATCTCCTGTTTCTCCAAATACGCCAAGTAACTACTACCTACATCGGTCAAAAAATGAGTGCAGTAAAAAGTATTATCCTCTGAAATGTAGTGGGTTAAAAAGTATTAAAAGTAATGCACAAGTACCTTCAAATTGTACATATGTGCAACACTTGAGTAAAAGCACTGGTGGTTACTTCCCACCACTGGCATCACCACCTTGTGGCATTTCACAAACACATTTATTTAGAGAGTAATTAGCTAGCAGGCTCTCCCGGGGATTTTCTTATCAGGGCTTTATTTGAATGGGGCAGCCTTCTTCTCATGACACGACCAGCATGCTCAGACTTTATAACACTCATTGTTTACAGAGAACCCTCCATTATACCTGAGTCTGTTTCAAACTCACCTCTGCTCAGAGCCCTGCATCTAATGACTCAAGTCTTAGCAGCGGGTCAGCTTTATCAGGTGAAGCTGTTTGCTGGCCGCAGGGTTACACCAGGGTCACCTGCCTCTATCCTTGGAGAGGCAGGGGAAAAGAAATTCCACAATCTAGAAAACTGAGAGCATTTCAATGGAAACAGGGCTTTGGAGAGTCAGGAGAAGAGGGATGGGGAATGTATTTGGTCAGGTGTGGCACATGAAGGTGCCACGGTGATGTATTTACCAGCGGTGGAAGAAGTATTCACATAATTTACTTAGTTAAGAGTACCATACTATAAAAAAACACACCATTATAAGTAAAAATCCTTGTACTCGAGCAACAACATATACTTAAAATACCCCAAATAATCTAGATCCTGTCAGTGTTATATTATTTAATTATGTAAACAGCACTTTAATGTTGTAGTTGATCGAGGTGGAATTCTACTTAATTAACCTATAACAATTTATGATATTTTAGAAAATTATGATATCTATTTATATTCTAAATGTGAAAGTAACAAGTAACTGTAAGTTAAATTTATTGGAGTAAAAATTACAATATTTCCCTTTGAAAATGTAGTTGAGTAAAAGTATAAAGAAGCATTTATATTGGTTTCAGTTGTCACTTTTAGGCAGCCTTGATGCACATGATGTATACCTGTGTTACTGGACAGCTTATATTTATTGTTTTATGTAACGCAAGCCTACTTTGTCTCACATTTCTCTCCTTCTCCTTTCAGTGTCCTCTTCAAGCTTGGTGAGAGCGTCCACCTGACTGCCTCAGTGCCCGGCAACGGGAGCACATTTTTCCACCCTCTCCCAGCGGTAACCATGACAACTCTTAATAACCAGGAACGGCGCACTGGATGATGAGTCAGTCAACAAAACGAGAGGAGTGGCGACAACTGTGGGCCATGCGGGGAAAATAGGGACAGTGTGGGGGGGGGGGCAACTCATTGCACCTGAAAGTGAGGAGACTGGATTCCCCTCCGCGGCACACAAATGATCAACAAGGATGATTTTAACACAATCTTTGAAACCAGTATTCAGTTTTAGGTAAGAGTTTTTATGCCACCTGTCATCCTCTTATCTGACATTATAAAAGGAACAAAAACCAAGCACCCAAAAAGCGCTCAGAAAATGTTGTGGTATGGACTTGAACGAAGGCTCTGGGACAACTTATGTTACACTCTGATTTAAGGTGGAAATATGAAGACAACCCAAAAGTAACAGAGACAATGATCCGCCTCTGTGAAGGCTGAACGACTCACAACAAGTTCCTGGATGCCTACACAAATTGCTTTGCACGTGAGCAGAACTCTGTGACAATCACAATGACCCCATTGATCTTGTGCATGCATTTGACATTCCTACTTGGCTTTAAAGGAGTCTTCCATGTTATTTTTTCACACTCAGTTTTACTGTGCTTGCAATAGTGCAGGCGATGAATGTGAGGGATTCATCATTTCGAGTTGTTCAATGTGTATACTGTGATTGAAAAGACTTTGACAATCTTGAAAGGACTATGCAATGCGTCAATACGCAATGCTTTGTAAAACTGGACTCGGCACAGAACTCCACACACTTGAGACTGGAAATGAATATGCACTATCAGTGAAGTCACCAACAATTACGCTTATATTTACTGTACTGGAATTGCTGTTGATAAAGCTGCCTGTAAAATAACACAAAAGCAGATGGATTTATGTGTGACAAAAATGCCAAAGAATACAAGTCAGCCTGTAATGTCTACGGAGGGAGACTGACTCACACACTTTAATGCGGCCCTTCCCCTCCATGTTGTTTGCACACAGGTTCAGGTGAATTTCAGGAATGGGTCTCGCCCTCTTCCTCCTACTTCTCCCACTTCCTGCCTCAATGTGAAGAGATACCAAATAGGACAAATATTGTTAATAACTCCTCATCTTACATCATGGTGGCAGGACCCCCCAAGGTTAGAATGAAAATATTGACAAGTAAACAAAACAGTCATGTTAGTCTGGTATTTTGTGAAGGAGAGAAACATGAAAGAGGGCAATGTTGTGATAGCAGCTGCTCTAATCATACAGGAATCCACAAAGACTGAGAAATGTTGGGGAGAGGAGCGGCTGCTGTGGGTACAGACGCCCACGCTAACACTATCACACCTCTTCTTAACTGGACATGATGCAAACTAGCCCACATCAGATTGTTTCACCCTGCTCCGTGTGTTGGTTAACCGGCTCAGCCCCGGCTCTTTATGGCAATGCTTCCCTCTTATCAACATGGATGAAGTGAGACTCCTTTGTGAAGTTGAGAAGTTGCATCTTATTTAATCCGCAGCTAAATTGGTGTTAGGTAAAAGTAAATAACGTACACACTTATTTGCAAAGGGAGAAATCAAAAAAGCAGCAAAAAGAATCCCACAAAATGCGACATTGCTAGAAATATATCTGGAAAATTCTTTTCACTCCATCTCTGTATGTTAGGAAGAGGTGTAAAGGTAGCAGCAAACTTCATTCTGCCTAACTTTGACTGTTTGGGCTTAGTCTACCTAAGTAACTGTAGGCTACAGGCGTGCAGGTGTGTGTTTGTGTCCAGTTTATGTCATTTTCCCATGGTCTGTGTACTTTGTAAGCAAAGTTCTGTCCGAACAAAGATTAAGTTGCAGTTAAGCTAACCTTAGCTAGACAATGATGAGAAAGGTTGCAATGAGGACCAAATTTGGCATCAAGAATCACTATAACCACCCATGTTTTTATGAGACAAAAATGCCATTTTGACTACTGAACCCTGCGTATCATAAATGTGCCAGATCCAGTCTCCTGTTCAACATTAGGTCACATTTGTTATTATTATGTTGGTTGGCTTGTGACTGTTATTATAGGCACATCTACTGCCATCTGATCAGAGGGCACTCATACTTGTGGGACAGGACATGATTTTATTTTTCCTCCTAATGTATTATTTTTGTATAAAAATTGAAATCAATCATAAATCACTATTTATACTTTTTGAGAAAATGTTGATATTTCAAGTAAATGTTTTTTTTTCAAAATGGATACATGCTTTTGATTATTTTGTGTTATTTTGTGTGCATTTTGTGTTTTTTTTAGCCTCTATTAGATGCAGACATTTAAAAATATGTAATAATACATATAAGCAATAATCAGGAATAGATATATGGCTAGAAACCTCTCTGAAAAGAAGTCTATCTTGCTGTATTATTACTATTATTGAGTTTGGCTATTGAGGTGGAGCTCAGTTGAACCATTTGATATACTGTTGGAATGTCAAATGGCCTAATACATTAGTAAGAATCCATCATATTTTCTAATTATAATAAACATTTTATATATTTATCATACAATATGTTTCTAACCTATGTAAAATCTCAATCTGCAAAGTAATGTGTATAGATGTAAAATATATATCTTGGGGCAAAACTTTCACTACTGAAATATAATGGAGTGAAAGTATAAAGTAACAAAATGGAAGTACCGGAAATATGTACTTAAGTGCAGTACTTGAGTTACTTTCCACTTCTCAAAACTGTAGCCTCTACAAGATGTGGAGTTGCTACCTGATAAGAAAGACAGCCTCTTTGAAGTTAGATCTAAAGTGCAATTACATTTCAAGAAATGAGTTCATTGAACCTGACATGTTGATAGCATCATTCATTTCAGTCTTTATCTGGTACAGACACAGAACCCAGAGTAATATATATATAGACACACATGATAATGTTTGATTTTAACATGCAGAGTCACACAACTATAGAGTTTAATTTTGAATTTCACAATCTATCTTAGCTGTGTGTCTTATAACATCTGTTAATATATAATTTATGAGAATGAGAGAGCTTTTCTTCAAAACTATAGGAAATGCAAAAAAAGGTCCATACATTTACTTAAACAATGTGTTATCTAAATGATCAATTCAGATTTTTATCAATTTATTTCACAAAAAACAGACTTTTTGGAATTCTTTGTGTAATATCTGTATATGAAGTGTGATAAGCCAGTCAGTCTTAAGACTCTATATGGTCTGTTCTGCTCACATAAAAACCTTTCTTATATACAGTATATGAATAAAAGATCTATTACAGAAGCTTTAAAGATATCATCTTTAACAATAATGCTTGGATCATATTAAAACTCACCACTTTAAAACTTCCACTTGTGATCTCTATCCCTTGGTGATGCCCTGACTCTGCCTTTCTATCCCTGGGTTGACCTGCGGTCTTCATCATGGAGCCCTGCTGTTTGAAACCTTGTAATCCACTGATGTTGCTCTATTTGGTTTTCAATGAGGCCTTTGATTTTCAGACCCAGGAAGCCTCTAAAGATCTGACCATGTCTCTTTTACTCTTTTCTCTGAAAGAAACTGAAATACTGAAGACTCATTAGCATCTGTAAGGGTTTGAAACACAACACTGAACTCTCTAAACATGACTTTAAAATCAGCTGTGAATTAGGGTTTAAACACACGCTTGATTCATTGGCAGGTTCTCGGACAATTGTTAGAATGTGGTAATACTTTTCCAGTCTGCTGACCAATTAGTGCTAATTATATGCAGCTTGCTGTATTGTTAAGGCTCAACGTTCAAGTGTTTTGGTCTTGTTATTTGTAAATGAACAATTCATACATAGCACTTTTCTAGTTTTATTGACAACTCAAAGCACCTTTCCATAGTACAGGAACCATTCACACATTCATACACTGTGGCCAAGGCTGCCTTACAAGGTGCCACCTGCTAATCAGATACACACTCACACACATTTACACTCTGATGCGCAGCATCAGGGCCAACTTGGGGTTTTGAGCCATAGCCGCCCATTTCACAATTGAAATGGGGGGAAAAAGGATTTTTTTAAGGATCGAGCTTGTGCTTATTCTTACCTTACAGCTAACTTTGAATGAAATACAATCAGGTTTTATATAATTATCTCAGCCATTTGATGTTCTGAGTATACATGCACATTTAACTTGTAGATGAACACTTTATTTTCAAAACAGATTTATTTTGCACCAGTGTTTTTATATAACTATATCAGTGCAGTGCCGGTTGGGAATGGTTTGCCAGCAGCAAGCTGTTTGGGACCAGGCTGTTTCAGAAAACAAAAGCTTTTATTTGGAAAGTCACATCGCTGATGCTTGTACCCACCATGCTGTTCAGTGGTGTAAGAGTTAATAGGCCCCCCCCTCACTGCACTACCCTACACTACATAGTGTGTACAAAATGAATAGCTAATACATATTTCCTGTAGATCTCAAGAGCTCACACTCAACACTGCACTTCTTTGGGTCCTCAGCAATTCACACGCAAAGTGCGAAGTTGATTTGATGAACAGTTGTCAAGAAAATCAAAGGACAGACATACAGACAGAGACTCCTTTCGTTTTAGTTAGATGCACGCGGAATGTTAAAGCAAGACGTGTAAGTTATAACAAGCTGCCACTTGCTGTTCTGTATTAATCACTCAGTCAGACAATTCATTTCTGGGGAAATTAATGTTTTCAGCGATAAATGGTTCTTTTTTGCTTCATGCCTTTCAGCAGGGGGCACTAGAACTCATGTGTGCATTCCAACCAAATGCAATAACACAAATTAACAAAAAAGAAATCACACACTGCTAATTCAAATAGGGTATCATTAAGACCAGGAATTATATTAGTTGGAAATATCTTTAAAAAATAAGCTGAATGTAAAATTTCTTGTCACTTTTAACTCTGAGGAACTGAGGAGCCCCTTAAGTGTTCACAAATTGATCGAATTGAACATGTCCACATGCAGTGCAGATCTTCAGGACAGCACTCATTCAGTTTTACAAGATAATCGTCACCTCCTTCATAGCTGTCTGGTGTAGCGCTGCATCTGTCTGATCAAAGCACAGAACCTCCAGGGAACAGAGGATCATTGACTCTCCCTTCACCTCCTGTGAGAGGCCTGGCATGGCTCCCAGGCAGCGGAGCGTAAAAAGGGAAGGTCATGACTGATGCCGCCTTAACTTTGGCCAGACAAAGTTCATCTGGGCAAACGTCAGTCAAAACTTGATGTCTTCAAGAAAAGATTGACTGCCAAAGTGTATTCCTTTCGCCCAAGATTCAAACTAGTTCATCACTTTTTAATGTATTAAGTTATTAAACTCTGAATCAGCTCGGTAGACATTTGCAAGTTCAAGCTTCTTACTTTCATCAACTTTCAGACACATACTGTAAAACTCAAAAATACAGCTACTGCTATTACTGACACATGATGGTTGTATCTCTATTATCTTGAAAGTATTAATATTTTTGCATGGTTATGGAAAGCAGCTTTGGTGGTTCCATTACACAAAGGTAGTGACATGTGGGACCTAAAAACTATTGGCCAATATATCTAAGACACCCTATTGGTCTAAAATCCTAGCATCACTGGTCAACCCACAAAATGTGCCTTTTTAGAAGAAAATAATATATTAGGCTTTATTAGAATGTCATATTCATCATTATAACAAGGGCTTGCAAGGTGTTCCTTGTAGTATTGATTGAATATATATAACACATATGTCATATTCATGTAAAGTCGGTGTTGTCCTAACAATTCTCAGTAGATACGTCACAACAGTCTTAGCATCTACTTAACTTTGTTTCCTTGTGTGCATTGTGTCCGCAAATGTCTGATTACTTTGTCTTAGTATGAAATGTTTACTAGCATAACAAGGCAATAATGAAGACATGGGGACATGTAAATGTATAAAGGGTTAATAATAGACATAGACATTATCTATTGACTGATTTTCTGACAAAAATTCACATAACACAACAGTAACCCCCAACCATTCTGCAATGTCTTTAAATTCAAGATAAACAGAGCTCATTTTGTCAGAAGAATGTATTTCTTTAACCTTTATTTATACAAGTTAAGGTGGCTGGGGGGAGTCATGTGATCGGGCTTGAGATGAAGCTCGCTCCCGGTCCGACCTCTAACTTGCGCAGATGTTTGGTCCCTTGTCTTGTGTCTGTCTGTGTGTGTGTCTGTTTATGTATGTGTTTTGTGTGTGTCTGTTTCTGCATTCTGTTTTGTCTCCCTCCCTCCCATCTTTCCTCTGTTTAATTGTTATTATTTCTTTTTTTGAATGTTGTTGTTGACCCTGGGACGCGTTCTTCGTCTCAGTGTAGTGTTTTATAACTGTTTGTCACTGTTTATTTCTTAAATTTGTAAAAAAAAAATTATCACAAAAAAAAGTTAAGGTGGTTGAACATACATACTCTTTAATGGCAACACCTCTCAAATAGAAGCAAAATAATGGAAACAGACAGAGTCAATAAATAAAACAGTGGCAGCAATCACAAAAACATAGACTAGAAGAAGATCTAGAGCAAATATAAGAAGAAGACACCATGCACACTAAAAAGAGATCTGGTGCTTTGTCGGAGAGTGTAGTGAGTGTGGGGATGATGGCGGTGGACCGACGCTTTCAGTGCGGTCAAGGACTCAAGAGGTCAACAGGAGGAGCGAGCTGACACATCCGAGGAACAGAGGAGAGGCCGAAAGAGACAGAAAGTGGAAGCTGCAGGGTGAATGTGGCCGTGTGTTTAGCAGAGCCAGAAGAAAGGATACTACATCAACTCCAGCTGGGGCCCAAGGGGTTAATGGATAAGACTACCCAGCGGGGGTCAAGGGTCAGGAGGCCACTCTCTGCCAGGGCTAATTGGTCACTGTGACCAGAGTTAACGCCAACCTTTCTATGGAGAAATACATACACATGTATGGAGCTGCTCTGACAGAGGTCTTCCATCAAAAGCCCGCATCAAGGAGGCCTCTGTTGTGCTCCTGCACAGTCATGGAGATCAGTCAGGTCTCCGTGGTAACAATCAGTACCCTTCACCGTACATCGGCACCAGCACCACCTACAGTGACAGCTAGGCCTGGACGCGAGAAAAGATGGGTGGCTTTTGATCTTAAGTTATTTCATTCAGTTCACTTCAACTCATTAGCATTCACTTTTTTTCTTTTCTTTTTTAGCTTTAAAGCGCCCATAATATGCTCATTTTCAGGTTCATAATTTTACTTTGAGGTTGTACCAGAATAGGTTTACATGGTTTAATTATTAAAAAACACCATATTTTTGTTGTACTGCGCATTGCTGTGGATCCTGTTTTGCTGGTTTTCATGTATGTGATGTTTTCACCCTGTGTGTTTAGACCCAAACACACAGGGTGAAAACATCATATATATGAATATTGTGACAGAGACTGGGACTCCAGGTTAATAAGATTCTGACTGAGCAGAAAGAGATGAATGCAGTTGTGATTCTGTGAGAATGCACAGATCCAGTTTCTCTTTTTTAATCTTCCCCTTAACACTTAAAGGAATCTACATGTATGTGCGTGGGCTCAGATATGGCTTCTGGAAAGAAAATAAAGGATAAAATATGAATTACTAAACAGACATGCTAGCGCTAGCATGCTACGTTTAGCCACCTTGTCTTGGCTAGTGACGTAGAAAGCCGTGCAGATTTTGAACAGCTCACCCGAAGATGCCTGTATGCCTGTGGAAGCACCAGAGACATAAAATAACACCCCAAATCCCAGAAAAAGTGTTTTTTTTATAATATGGGCACTTTAATACGAAAGATGTATGTGAGAAGTAATTTACCCAAATCTTTAATTGACACTGTAATAATTTTGATCTTGATTCTATTAGTGTCCATCGAGTATTAGAAACGTATAATACATACACAGTATTAGAGAGTATTTCTTGAGGATACTACAGTGATAGATTTACATTTTTATTTACAGTATTAGGCACTATTCACACAGTTGTCATACAGTTTCAAAGTGCTTTGCAGATATTTAAACTTTCAAAAGGGATTGAAAACAAAGTTTAAAAATGTTGGAGGTACTGGTGACAAAAAAATTATAATAATGACATGAATGCAAAATAATGGCAATAAAAATTAAAACCTTATTTTTTCCAACTCTTAATAACAACCATACAAGGTGCGTTACACAAGATCATGTATGAATGAACTCGTAATTAATGTTTTTTATTATTGTGTGATAAAACTGTATAATGCATATTCATATTCATATTACACTGAAAACTGCATTAAAAATAAAAACAAAAATAAAGAAATCCGAATAGAATCACAATCAAATTTACAACAAACAATAAAATTCATAAATCATTGAAAAGAATGAATAGTGTGTATAACCCATGTTGCCTTTTTTACAGGATTATGAGACAATCAATTTTTGTTCTTCTGCCAACCTGAATACAGGTTTTCTTAAATCACAATTTGTAAAGTGTTTTTTTAGATATTTTTTTTGGCATTTAATTGATAAGACAGCTGTAGTCATGAAAGGAGGGAGAGAGGGGCATGACATGCTGCAAAGAGGTTGGAATCAAACCCTTGCCGCTGCGGTAAGGACTGAGCCGTGGTACATGGGGCGCAAGCTCAAGCAGGTGAGTGAGCAGGGCGCCCTGTAAAGTTTTTCTTGTGCTGAATAGTTTTAAAGTGCCCATTTTATGTAAAAAAAATCATTTTTTTCTGGGATTTGGAGTGTTATTTTGTGTCTTGGTTCTTTCAGGTGCACACAAACTTAAATAAAAAAAAAGTAAACTGCTGTTTTCAGTGAGATACGGTTTCTGAATGTCCTCTGCCTTCAGTCTCCAGGTGAGCTGTTCAAACTCTGCAGAGCTTTCTATGTCACTAGCCAAGACGAGGTGGCTAACCGCAGCACAGGCTAGCTCTAGCGTGCTAGCTCGTTCTCAATGGCAAAACATTGCTAAAACACAGACTAGTTCACCATAATTTCCAAAAGAACTACTTCCATGTCCCTGTTCTGTAGGTATTCTACAAGTGTCCCTCCTTTAGAAGAAGTCTCCCAGCTAATCCTGCCTTGGACTGACCAAAGTTGGAGAAAGAGTTATCTAGCTGATGGGATCTTACCTAGCTACTGAGCATGTGAGACTCCCAACAAAGATAGTAAAGAAGTGAGATGTCTCGCTCTGTAGCTAAAACAGAGACCTAAACACACAGGGTGAAAACAGGATCTGCAGCAATGTGCAGTACAACAAAATATGATGTTTTTTGAAAATGAAACCCTGTAAACCTATTCTGGTACAACCTCAAAATACAATAATGAACCTGAAAATGAGCATAATATGGGCAGTTTAAATATGTCAACTTTAATGGACACAGGAAAATCGCCAGTTCATGATCAAACTTTAGTTCTTTAGCTTCTACATAAGTGAGATATAACACATTATTCAAAACACTAATTTTTGAGTGCATATTCTGCATGTTGGGTAATAACAAACATTATTCTGTGAAGGCAATTCGTATTTATTTCCTGAAAATTAAGATTTACCTTCTCTTATCTACAACTTTAGACAGCTGTCAGAAACATGACCTCAGAATGTGACACATTTTACGTTGACCTTATGAGCCTGTCATGTGCTTGATGCCAGACTCATTAATCCTTTAATGACCTTGTTTAATATTTAAATGGTTAGAGGAAAATCACTTTGTCACTTTCCAAGAAAAGCCCCGGAGAAATGAGGCATTTTATGGCGCTCCATGATTTTACCTGAAAGAAATCATGTAGAACAAACAAGCATTAAAGTGAATACATGGACAACATGAGGTCTTTCAGATAAGTTTCTGCAGGGCAAAAGTACAATTAAATGTACTCTATTTGCATCTTAGGCCGAAAACTTGGTTTACAGGAATCCTGACAGATTGATGTTGTCATGCTGATGCTGTCACAGACCTGATGCAGGTTAATGATTTATGGGGAATAGTGGGATGCCCAGAATGGGAGCCGGGTTAATGTTCACATTTCTCTCCAGACCTCCTCTCTGGGGGGCTGCCCACAGCCAGTCCATATCCAACTGTCGAGGGGACGTGACTGACTGACTGAGTCAGCTGGCCTCCAGCTAAACCCGGCACACAGCAGGGAGGGAGCCCACGATCTGCTCTCAGAGGAGAGGAGAAGACAGGAGACTGACGAGGCCTAATCGTCTCTTTAATGAGTCTGAATAGAAGCAATAAGGAGCAACATAAAATAATCTGAACAACCGTAATGAGTCACATAAACAAGCCAAGCACACAGATGATAATTAAAGTCACCCTCCACTCAAAATATGGATGTGTTACCTTTACTGTGCAGAATGATGTATGTAGATTGATAGGCTATTTTCACATGTATCATGCTAGAGAGGAAAAAGTTCTCTCTGTTCACCTTAAAGCAACTAAAGAATAAAATCAATCAAACTTGATTTGTAATGTATTACCCCAAGGAAAATATATAATATTATATTGGCCTGCATACCTGTATGTGAGGAAGGAGGACATCAACTGCAAAACTTTGCCTGGGAAAATGTAATCTTCCAGAGGGCTAGCAGTACATTGTTTTGCCTGATTTTGAGGGGAATTGGACCCTAATTGTAAGCTATATGACAACTGTAATTAGGCAACGCTTTATATCAGTGGCAGTCCTAGGGGTGGGGGGCAAGGACGGCCAGTGCCCCTGTAATATTAACACCCAATCCCCCTTTGGCCCCCCTAACTGTGGCAATCTTCATACATTTCTAACCCCACCTTTGGAGGGGAAGTTAACACTGAATGAGTATCTTTGTGTTTATTGTGCATCCTTAATCTTTTGTAGAACCAAACCCATGGAGAGTAGATGGTGTGCAACACTGTGCTTAATATATTTGGTGACCCTACATTGCATGTGGTCCCAGCCTCCAGCCTGGCCCCATCATTTGAAATGGTCTAGAACTGCCACCGCTTTGTATTACACATTGTTGCTTTGAGCTTTTACATTTTGTCAAATGAAAAAAAAGGGTCCAAACATGCAATTATTCCCCAAAGAAAAGTGAGGCAAGACTGTAGCCAGAATGTTTGTGTCACTTCAGGCTTTTATTACATAGGACAGCTGAAGACAGGAAACGGGCAATGACGTGTAGCAAAGAGCTGCAGGTCGGAACCAAACCTGTGGCCACTTTGGCAAGGACTGAGCCTCTGTACATGAAGCACTCACTCAACCAGGTGAGCTACCCAGGGGTCCCGTGGCCAGGATTTTAAAGACATGAGCGGCCCTATTTTTTTCACTAGCTACTTCCCCAAATGTACTTTTCATAAACTGATCAGTTTTCAGTAAGTTTTATCTATGAGCATCTTGGTTTTAGTGCTGTTTTAAAAGCTTTAAACTGACTAAACCAACTAAATCTATATCTTTTAAAAGTTTCGAAAAACATTTCCTAAAGACATTAGTGAGAACATAGAGGAACCAAGTCTCAATAACCAAAGGTTTTTCTTTATCAAATTACTTATGTGGGACTATGAATAGGGAAATGTTTGTAAAAACAAACTGGAATGAATCTATGAAAGCATCCATGTCTAAGTTTTTAAATTGTATGATTTTGACCCAGACATTCCATAACGACTAAAGTTTCCTAAATGGAAGCTACAGCTCTGTCCTGTGAGGCTGGCTCTAATAACGTGAAAGTATACGTTGCTTTTATCATGTTCTGTAAAATACTGTAAGAAACAGAATTTTTGCTCCTCAAGACCTCCATCTTCATAAAATCTAAATCTGTTAAAACTTCTTTTTTCACTTTGTGAGTCACTCTGAAGCCTAAATGGCCACATTAGTCCTTCTGTCATGTATATGGACTCTGAATCCTTGCTGTTGAATGGAGCAGAGGTATAGGAAAGGTTGAGGGCTGACCAGGTGATGGATAGCAGAGGGGCTTGTCATCCGCTGCCTTACACTGCTCTCATTAAGCTGTAAATCTTTCACAACAACACCCGCTATGAGACAATGCCATAGAGGCTTTTCCTAGCTCCACCTTGTCATTGGTGTAACAATGAAATTGCCAACTGAATCACTTTGTCAGGATGCACAATGGCCTCAATACTTCAAGTAGCTGGTAAACATGTTGGACAAGACATCAGGGGACAGATGCAGGTGGCATGAGGGTTAGGAAACAACACGAATATCAATTTACATAATCAGACACAGTTCAAATCATCTAACTTAGAGTATGAAATATACACATGCAGTACAACAGGAAAATGTTCCACTTTTTTAAGAAGTGAAAACAGGGGTGCCCAGATAGCTCAGTTGGTAGAGCAGGCCCCCACTTATAGAGGTTTTGATGCAGCGGGACCAGCCAGGTTCAACTCCACCCTTTGGTCCTTTTCTGCATGTCATTCCCCTCTCTCTCCCCTTTCATGTCTTCAGCTGTCCTGTCAAAATAAAGGCCAAAAATACCCCAAAAATAGTATAAAAATGAAGTGATAACAGATTAAATGTTGCTGCATGTCATTCACACCTCTCTCCCCTTTCATGTTTTCATCTGTCCTGTTGAAATAATCTTTAAAGAAATATTGGTACTGCTGTTGTCATTGCCATATATCATATATTTACCATTGTTAGCTCACCACCAGAGAAAAACAAGACAATGTCTGGTGAAGTGGGTCTTACAAATAGTCAATTGAAACCCTTTGAATTGAAGCAGACGGCATTTTGCTTCAACCGATATTTCATATGTTGGGATGATGTGTCAGCCATAAAACTTTAGCTCATTATGATTGAAATACTTTACTCAACACAAGCACTATCTTTAATTGTATGATATGCTGGAATAATCACACACAGAATATATGACATTTTAATGATCATTTAATGATATTGTTGTGACTTTGAAGGAAGAAAATCCAACCTTTTAAGGACACTAGGGGTGTGTATACTTATGCCCCCTGTATTTTAAGGAAGAATATTTATTTATTTACAATACATTATTCATTCACAAATAAAATTGGTGTCCTTAAAAGGTTGGATTGTCCTTAAATTGTTTGATTTAAAGCATTAAGATCAATTTCCAAAAGAATATTTTTCATTCCTCTTTTTAATCAAATTTAGCCTGGGTGTGTAAACTTTCTAAAACCAAAAAAGAGGAGTCTGTGTATGTGCACATGACTTTACATGAACATAGATGCAAACAAGCTAAACACTGACATCTGTCGAAAAGGAACTTGTATTGCAGAAAATGATATTTTGGGATTTGGGCCCTGTGCTCTGCCTTGCAGGTAGTCCAGGTGAGTGTCTCTCCCTCCTCGGCCTTCTGTCATGCTTGTTTTCTCTTTTCTCTCACAATCACCTCTACAAGGACATAACTTGGTGGTAGCAAGGAAAGGATACAATAAAATATGAGATAAATAAGTTCAGTGTTCAGTTCGTTTGTAATCAAACAGTGAAAACTTACTTTTAAAACCACTGCTTTTAAATTGTCTTCTTGTCTTAATTTGAACATGCAGAACATATCAAATAAAGATAGTTATGGTGGGAAATCAGTCAACAGAGGCTAGGCAGGTCTGTCTTTTTTTGCTGAGCTGTCTTGTTCTCTTGCAAATTCCAATTCATCGTACTTTTGACCCTGTGTTAATCTAACATAACAAATACAAAACTTAAAACTATTTATTGAGCAACTTGCAAACACAATGGGTTTTGCATGAGGAATGAACTATCTATATGTGTACATTGCTATTATTATTATTATATTATTATTCTTTCAGATAACCTAATTCAGTTTTACTTGGTGTATACATTGTCTATTAAAACTAAAATTGAGGATTTTAAACATTGCTCTCTGTCTTTATAGTCCTGAAATAAATGCCACAAAGAATCTCTTTTTTTGTCTTTTATTAAGTGACAAATAATTTAAAAATAAACACATGAATCTTATAGATGCAAGTGAAAGTGACAGCTGCCTGCCCTCACAAGCATTTGTTTGTATGGCATGTATTCCTTTCATATTGATAAACTGGAAAATTCAAAGAAGCATCAAAAACAGTCCTCCTCTGAGGCATTTTAATGAGTTGAGGAACAGGCTTTTATCCATAAAGACTGCTCTATTAAACATGAAAATACAAATATCAAAGGTGGGACAGTGTAGCAGTTCTCTTGCAGCTGAGTAATCAGGACTCTGGTTCTGGGATCGAATCCCGGTTGTTCCAGACCTTTCTGTGTGGACTTTGTTTGCGTGGGTTTCCTCCGGGTGCTCCGGTTTACCCCCACCATCAAAAAACATGTACTACGTTCTACAGTGAGTGCCCTTGATCAAGGCACTGTCTCAGATATGGAGTTGGTCCCCGGGCGCTGTAAATGGCTGCCCACTGCTCCCTTAAGGGATGGGTTAAATGCAGATAATGAGTTTTGTTGTATGTATATGTGTATGTATGTGTATGTATGTACACATATGTATGTGACAATAAAGTACCTTTATATGGGCTTTTTTTTAGGAAGGCAGACCAACAGCGCAGACAAATTGTTTTAAATGGATACACTGCAGCAATGGGCAGTATGGGAAACATAATAGGCCTTGGTTTTTGAACATTAAGGCATGTAAACCTAGTCTAGTAAACCTCAAGAGTACAAATATGATACTGAAAAGGCGTAGGCCTACAATAGGGGCTTTTTAATGCATCACTGGCTGCATTACAGTGTTGTGTGCGTTTTTTAACAGTGAAAAATACAGTTCACTGTATAACCTTAATTCCACAGACATTACTTTGTGTCATAAACGTACTGTGAAAGTAAGCAAGACATCCCTGACTTTAAGTAAAATCATTTGACTGGCAGGTGGAGCTTGATCAACAGCCTGGGAGCAGGGATGGCGCGATTGAGCCGTGCCTGAGAGACTGTACTCAGGGCATTTTCATCCCATTCCGTCCCTCCAACACTAACACTGCTGACGTCATCTTCCTACTAGTGACTGCTGTTATTAAGATGGCGCTGCGGCCAGGATCTGGGGGAGGCAGCAGGTATTTTAGCCTTTTAACATTAACTCTGTCGCTAAAATGTAAACAATTTGTGAAATGCAAGCCTCTGAGTGCAGCTTAGCAACACATTAATCACAAAGAAAGACCTGAAAGACAGCGAGTGAAGGCTGGTTTTGTTGGCGGGGGCAGGGTGATGCGATGAGATGGCTGGTTGTCAGGTGTCACAGCTAACGTTAGCTAGCTGGTTCTGCTGCCTGTCCATGCTCAGAGTTAACCAAAACAGTACCACAAAATGGTATAGTAACACGTTTTACGTGTTATGTTTTGTGTAACCGTCATTATACCTACAGGTCACGGCATACAGTGAGACAACTGATATTTATTGAAAATAAATGCATATTGCTTTCTTGTAGCTTTGTCAGAAATTAGCTAGCACCTGTGCACATAGGCCTGTGGATGGCTGCTAGTGTTAATATCAATAATAATCAACTTATCTGACTATGACTATTATCTACCATGTGGGTATTGAGTACCTTAACCAACATTATACTAAATACCCTCATGGTAGCTAATGTAACTGTATAGCCTAATACTATTTAGGAAAGTGAAGCAGATGGGAATGGACATTTGCAAAAGCTCTACTAACACACCAGCTGTAGCCCCTCTTCGGCAGGCAGACTGCTCTGCTTTTTGTTCAATGAATAATTCTTTACTGAATCACACAGTCAACTCGGTCACACGTACACCTCTAACCAGCAAATGGTTGTGAATGTTGAGACGTACAGGTGTCTCATTAGAGCAGTGAGATGATGGCCTGCAGGCGAGATGAAAAGGCCAGGCCTCATGATTCATTAATAAACTGAGCTCGAGAAGCTTTAATAATATATATGCTCTGGCTACAACCATCTCGACTAGCCAGGTGAAACCGAAGCCCTCAAGAGTGTAGATAAGAGTGTGGGCAGTAGGAAAAAGCAAGTGTAATGTGAGGATCTGAAGGTAATGGTAGTTCTCTTTCATATGATTGACTTGCTTGTGTGTTGTGCGCTTGATGTAAACTTCTGACAAAATAAGGAGAGCAGGAAAAAAATCTTTTTAAAATTCTAGTATCCCAGTACTTCTTTGTTTACTGTGTTGCTAATGCCTCATCTTTAGGCACTGGTGGATGACAACATTGTGAAAAATACAGTTGGTATTATGTTAACTAGTGATGGGCAAATGAAGCTTTGGTGAAGCACTGAACCACTTAGAGGAGTTGTTTTGAAAATGGGTTCATTACTAGAAGCTTCAGTAACAGTGACCTCGCCTGGTGAAGTGCCAAGGCTGCAGCTAAATTATCCCGACAAGATAGAGGACAGGAGGCTTTTAGACAAGTGACACACTCGTATACTAACAATGGGATATCTCTTTTTAAAATAAAGATTGATGAATTTGTGTATTGGGGAAACAGAGGAAAACATGGCACGAGAAGGGTGTGCTTGTGTAACTATGGCTAGGGGGCATGTGGGACAGGGAACACTCAACGGTTTTTATTAAGGAACTTTTTTTTTCACACTTTTTGGACTAAGCCTGTTTATTTTTTTGCTTACAGCCTCTCCACATTTAGAGAAGTTTATGTTCAGCCAGTATAAAAAAGGTGAGGGTACACATTTTTTATCCAGTACACCAGGGGGTTGTCAGATCTTTCCAGCAGTGGAGCAGTCATGTACCGCTGTACTTCCACTGTAGCTTCCATATTAATGAAAATAAATCGATACTAACCAACTAATGATTGTCACTGTAGAGGCTGCTACAAACCAAAGGCAACTTATTTTATGCTTTGAGTGCGCAACAATTCAGACTTACAGAAGAGGATTAGGGCCACTGGGGGAAAATGTATGTGAGTTCTGACTTTATTCTCAGAATTTGGAGAATAAAGTCTGAATTCTGAGAATAAAGTCAAACTCACATACATTTTTCACCAGTGGCCCTAATCCTCTTCCGTACAGAGTCGACAGACTCAAGACTGACTAGTTTCCGTGTGGCGGTGCCACTGCGAACCACTCGGCTGATTTATTCAGAGAATGAAGCAGTTGCTGCTTCTGACGTCATATGTCACATGATTTTCCTGTCCCAAAGCAACCTCCTGAGCAGTGGTTCAAATGGAATTGTACTTAATAGTTTGAAGCACGTATCAAAGCTTCAAACTAGCTTCAGTTAGCGTGTTAGAGAGTTAGGTCTTTAAGGGCAATGTTTTATTACTGCTATATAGGGGTGGGAATCCCCAGACGCCTTCCGATACAATATCATCACAATACAATATTATTGCGATTTTGAACATATTGGGATATATTGCAATTTATAATCTTTTTTTCCAAATTCTAATTTTTCCCAATTTCAAACGATGTCCCCAAAAGGAAACTTTGCCAACATCTGTTTTATCTAAAAAAAAAAAAAAATCTCTGTTTGTTGATCTCACTTCCTTTTTATTGCTATCACAATACTATGCTGTATTGATTTTTTTTTCCCCCACCCCTAATTCTATATGGGAGATTTATCCATTTAGGTCATTCCAAACAGCACCACTTTTTCTTTGCTGCTTATAAGACCTTAACTTTATTTGGGGGGAAATTACTGTAAAGTCAGGCGTGGTGTGGCGTATGGCAAATCTGTTTTCATTTTAAATACTATGGGTTAGAATTAAGAAAATAAGACTTTGGATAATTTGCAGTGCAGTGTTTGACTGCTAGACAAGATAATACAGCAATAATACATCAAAATGTGTCAGAGTGAAAAGCCAGGAGGTGGAGCAGTAGTGCAGCACAACACATGCTTGACATCAGAAGCTACCTTTGTTGGTGTATGGAGTAAATGTTTCAATGACTATAATGATGCTAAGCTGTTAAGTCAAAGATGCAGTCGCTGTATTTCCCCCATGCCGACAGGGACAGAAATGTATAATATCTAGGCCTATAGTGTCAGGTGATGGCTCCATGATTTCTCTTTCATGATTTCTCTGTCTTTAACAGGTCATGTGATTTCAGACATTCAACCTTATGAATGTCAGATGATGCTCTATTGTGCTTGCCAAGAGTGTATCGTTGTGGGTTGTGTTTTGGAGCAGCTGTTGGCATTTCCAAGTTTGGATTATACTAGAAATATTATCTGTATATTCAGTCATGAGTTTTGGAGAACTGGGCACATGACTTATGATCTACTGTGTGTCAGCCTGAGTTGTAATTGTAATGTTATAATAGGTTGTCCTTGCCACATTGGTATGCAGCAGTCAGGTAGCAGGGCACGAGCCTTCCTGTCTAATGCCTGTGGGGGCTAGGAAATAAAATAAATACCCTTTATTTTAGTATTATTGAAGGCCCTCATGCCACTTTCTGTGTCCCAGGATTTAATTAAACAGAAATCCAAAACCCAAAGATATTCAATTCAGTTTACAAGGGTATAAATTACAACCACAAACAGCAAATCGTCACATTTGTGTATCTGGAACCAGAGAATAGTTGCCATTTTTAATTGATACATTTTTCAACTACTAAATTGTGTGATTAGCTTCCTGTTTAATTAGTTTATTGATAATTTAACTATTTGTTTCAGCTCTATTAATGGGTTCAGGGTCCTTCATATTTTATCTCATCTCTGTCTGTTACCCTTTGAAGGATGGCTCGTCATGTCTGCTGTATATTCCACAATAAGAGCAGCTTCAGAATAAACATAAAAAAAAACAATCATTTTGGTTTTAGCTTCCTTAGTGATGATGATAGTGACAGAACTCCTGACCCTGCCTTCTGTCTCCCATCTTTCAAAAGGGTTTGATTATAGCTGTCGGATAATAACAGGCCTTTAACAAGGCGTTGGCCTGCCTGCCGGTGTCCACAGCTGCTATCACCGCTTATCCCCTTCCATGTTAATCTGCCCAGCAATGATCTGTTGTTTGCTGCACGATGGTGGGCAGCTCCTATAAAAGCTTTTTAAGCTGCAAATCTTACAGGGGACAGATGTAAGTCTGAAAACCTCCAAGTCAAACGCCCTATTACATCAGTACTCTGTGAAGGGTAACCTTGTCTCTTTGTAAGATTAAATGTTTTAAATTATGACTAAGCAAAACAAATGTAATCTGTTACCTTTTATTAAACATTAGAAATGCCTCTATAAAGCTTTTCCAGTGTTTCCTCTAGAATGTTTTTCAGCTGCGGCCACATCCATTTTCATGTTCAAGTAACAATAATTGTAGTGATGGAGCTCAACATATGATTCAGAGTATCCTAGGTGATGAATATGGTCAGTCAACCACTTTGATCCAAACATGTGGTCAAGCTGAACAGTGAGTCCGAGTTGGGTGGGCATCACTCCTGATCCAGGGCATTGTGTTTTCAGCAGATTCTGGCTCCACATTGCCTCCTTTTCATCAGTTTTTACAACTGCCTTCAGCAACTGCTCGATGCTGTCAAGAATCAGAGCAAGTTGGCTCTGTGTAATTTGGTCATACTGTCTACTGAGGGGTACTGCTTTGTGTCAAGTGGAGATCTTGCCATGTCTTCATAGATTAGATGAATGGCAGTGGAAATTGTGAGCTGTTTAAGTGCAGCATCGTCAATGGTTTGTAAGGGGTTACATCTGTGTCTTTCAGGCACACAATGCCCCCTCTTCTTCTTCTCTGATGTGAAGCAACTTGAACTCCCTAGGCATCTACTTGTCGTCTCACAGCTGTCTCCATCAAATTCCTTTTCAGTCTGTCCTGGAATCAATTGTCGGGTGCACGATACATCTTTCGGGCTCTGTCTGGGTTATAGCCACATATATGATTTACCTTGAAAAGAGTTTTACTTTGGAAAAAAAGAAAGACCTTTCAAACTATTCATGAGAATAGAGCAGACAGGTAACTTACCAGGGTATTTTTCCAGCATTCCAACATTGATGCCCTCATTGCAGAGGATACAAACATCACGGTAGACCAGGGGCCTGTTGCACGAAACTAGGATAAGGGATTAAGCCGGGATATTCAAGTTATCCTGGATGAATTTAGCTTGGACTCGGTTGCACGAAACCAGATTGACTTAAGCCCAGCCAAGTAACCATGGAGATTTATTCTTTGCGGCTAGCCTGGTCCAGAGCAGGCTAACATCCAGGCTAAGATTAATCCTGGAGTCTCATGTGTCAAATCAGCTGCGGCTCTGATCCGAAATAAACGTGTTTAACAGTTTAATCCTTTGTCTTCCGCATGTGTTCTGCTTTATTTTTATTAACATGCATTAGCCTGTCACTATTGTTGTCACGAGTTTGATTTAAACCCTACTACAGTTGTTTAGATGTTAGAAATGGTTGCCCTGGCACCCTGATGCGGAGTGGGACTTTTCCCGGTGGGACGGTAGTGTGTCAAGGCTGTCTGGCGTGCGGCCGCTGCCCGGTGGCCGGTGGCCACCGCTGCCCGGTGGCTGCTGCCCGGTGCCTGCTGCCTGGTGGCTATTGCCTGCCAGCAGACTTGCGAGTTGTGTCAGTGTCCACTCTCTCTGTAAAAGTAGAGATGAGCAGCGCAGCGTCCGTGGTCTCAGCTTCAGGTTTATACAGGACGCTGCGGAGATTAAGTGTGACGATATTAATGTAGCGATATTCCCAGATGATAATAATGGTAGACTGGTCAGAGACCAATACATTCATGATTTCATTTTCTTGTTGCTTGTCCTTCTCTAATAAAGGGCAGTTTGTGTTACTCCTTAATAAGTGGGCCTATTGTTTTTTATTATAGCATACATTGGTTTCATAACCTTCTCAATAAGTCTCACATCACCGGACTAATAACGTGGCCTATATACAGTACGTATATAGTGTAGTTTACATTCATCACACCGGGAACACCACAATGCTTCTTAATCTTTTTATTTTGGTGCGGTCACTTGTCAGAAGAATAAAAAAACATGAATATTGCTTTACATATGCTCACAACGTGTATTGAAGTTGCTTACTTCTTTTTCTAGTTGTCCCTTTCTGATTGTTCTGTATGAACATTAATTGTACAAAGAATCAGGAATATCTTATAGAGATTTGTGCATGGTTGTAAAACATGTTCTCACAGTGTGAATAAGGGTTTGAAATTAAGCCTAAAGTCCTTGGTCCATTTCCCGAGGAACATTAGTTCCCTCTGCTCTCTTTTGAGGCAAAGGCTATATTTTTACACCCCCACACATTCAGTCGGGTCCGCTATGTCGGGCTTTTTCTCTCCGTTTGATAAGAGCCGTATTTCCCTTTTTGCATATTCTTCCCCTCCTCGTTACTTTCCATTAGAAGCTGCTGTTCATTGGGTGAAACATTTGGCGCATGCGTCTTCTCATCTCTGCATCAGTAAATCTGTGATCGATAACGTGGTCTATTTGAGAAAGCCTTGAACGTGCACTTATCCCAGCTATCTACACCTGGCTGGACATAGCTTCACCTGTTCATCCTGGCTCGGCAAACGTGCAACCGATTAAGCCGCGATGAGCAGATCACACTAAGTCAAGCTGCGTATTTTCACTTATCCTGGATATCTTTATTCTACTTTCGTGCAACAAGCCCCAGGTGTGCTGATGGGGTTTGGAAAACAATAAACAAAACCCTGTATGATTCGCAATTGATACACTTCTCGAATGATGGTACAGCTCGGTTTTGCAATCCAAATTGTATTTCAGCTTGGGGTCATCGCCATCTTTCCAATCCTCATGTAGCCTGTTGATCAGCATTGCATCATCTACAATTTCAGAATAAGCTAATAGCTGCTGATAACCTTTTGTGAGGGATTTATGAGAATTTGTGCATCTCAGTCCCAGGACTACCACAGATGAAGCATCTCAATTCATGGCAATTTGTGGTATCCTCCTCCACACTGTCCTTAAAGACAAGGCAGCTCAGTGAACAATTAATCTTTTTTGGCTACACAAACATGTCTTGCAGAAAAGGTCCATACAGCCACATTAATAGATTATGTGTAACAATAATCTCACTTTGAATTATTCAGTGAGCCCCATTATAAACTGACACAATATACAACACAATTAAAGTTGATCAACAGCACAGGGAGTATTTACAATGATTTATGTTGCTAAGCTACTATATTTTACATTAAAGTGCCCATTTTATGAAGAAAAATGACTTATTCTGGGATTTGGGGTTTTATTTTGTGTCTCTGGTGCTTCCACACGCATACAATTTGAAAAAAAAAAACAATCATAGAGGAAACCCTGTTTTCATATCAACTTGTTTAATATACAGGTATGCCATCTTTTTTAAGAAATCTTTATTCATTTATCACCAAAGTGGCACATACATTGACTTAATAGGATAGTTTTTTATCATTGAACTCAAGACATGTTGATACAAAATGTATATCTGCATATTTGATGAATTCTTTGTCATTTATCAGCGAAAATGCCAAAAAGGCTGGTTCTTTGAATTTTTATATTAAGCCTATGTTATACAGTGTATTATTTAGTAAAGGACAGACAAAATGAGAAGCAATTCTCTCTAGAACGATTCGATGCTCGATTCTGATAAGTTAATCGATTATTAAGAAAAATCGTTTTGAAGTTACTGTCTCCATATATGTTCAAATCAGAAAACAGAGTGACTGAAAGACGATGGGCTAATGCACAACAACTTTTAGAGTTCAGGCAAACACACAAAAATGGCCAAAAGGACCAAAAGATATCTATTTTTTAAAATCACGCGTATAAATGAAATGTACATACAATTTTTTTGGCATCAAGATGCATTGATAATCGGTTTGGATTTGAATCGTTGGCATCTGAATCAGAATCAAATCGTGAGGTGCCCAGAGATTCCCACCCCTAGTAACGTAGGCCTCAACACAGTTTTTCACTTTTTGTGACAATTAATCAATTTATTAAAAAATAACCAAAAGGGTATTAGTTGCAGCCCTAGTGTACAGTTTTCAACACTTGCACTGTACAAAAATACAATTTGCTTTGTAATAACGAATTAACAAAGCTTCCAAAAGTAAATTTCAAAGTCAAACTCAGGTCTAAATGATCCCTTAGTTGCCACAGGGAGTTGGTAATTGCTTTGGCAAATGCTTGAACTTTCTGACGATGGGTTTCCTGCCTCCCTTTTGTTTGCACAGTTGTGTTGGTAATCAAGTTATCAGAATGATAATGTGTCACTCACCCATTGGATTACTGATGCTGAAATTCATTTTAGAGTCACTTGGTGACACAGAGGCCTGGCTGGCTCTTTCTGCCGTTTGTCTCTGCATTATTATTCCAGCCTGAAGAACTGGCTTGCAATCTACGGTCTATGGTTGTAATAAAAAATTTGATAAATAGCTGACGGCCTGTGTGTGTGTGTGTGGGTTGGCTCTGATGAGGAGAGACTTGGCCGACTGGTAGAGACTTCTTCTGATTATTTCTTAAAGGCCTGTTTCTTAGCATAAACCCAGTGACACAATCCAAGTTGTCTGTGGGAACGACACTGCACTAATGCTGCTGCTTTTTGGGCATTAATATTACAATTTCATTTCAAAAGATCAGTGAAATCAGTGAATGCCTACAGCAAACTATATATATATATATATATATATATATATATATATATATATTATATATATATTAAACTATTATTTATTTTCCTTTTAACCCATGGGTTGTCTTCTGGTCAAATTGACCCGTTTTTCTATTTCAATGTTCTTTTTAATTACCCAAAATATAACATGATTGATTCCACACAATGCTCTTTGGCAAGTACAAATCTCTACTTTCATTAATTTTAGGTCATCTTATTTTTTATATATTTTATAGCCTTTGAAAAACAAATTGAAGTGTTTTTGAAATAGTATTGAGTAAAAGTTGACATATTCCAGTCTGTGATTATCCATCAACATCCATTCCTTTAATTTTAGTCTAAATAATTCCTAATTTCTGCTTTTCTAATTCAAACATTAGGTATAATTTCCCAAAAATGAGATTCATTGACCATAAATTCCCAAAATAACTGTGAAACTAAAGTTAATAAGTTAGTGTTAGGTAGTGTTGAAAATGTGAACAAAAGAGACAAACGTAAGAAAAAGTTAAAAACATTGATAAAAAGCGTCAACAAAAATGTTGATTTTTGACAGGAAGACAACACGACAAGGGTTAACACTCCGATGTAGGCTACAGCTGGTGGAAGCAGCTTTTATTAACATGATGTTTGGATTAAGATACACACAACATTCAGATGGGGTCTCACTATAATGTCACAATTATAAATAGCAAACAAGGTTTTTTTTTATTGTTTAGCTGTGTCATTTTTTGTGATTTTCTTCTCGCTAAATGCAGTCATGGTTCTTACTTTAAAATGGCTTTTTAAACTGATCGCATGCCATGTATGCAGAGGTGAAAGGCAGTGTTAATGCTGAGTGATGACTTAATACTTTGCATTGTTCGAGGCTGCAGAGTTGACCTTAAAGTATTATCTGTGTGTTTCTTCACTTTAACCTCTGTAAGAATCTCATAACCTCTTTCTTGTTATTGTCTTTCTTTAGTTTTATGTATTCTGTTGGAGGCGGCCTGGGACAGCCACAAGGTAATGGATTCTGTCTTCAAACTGTCTTTTTGACCAGTTTCATTATCAGAAGCTGATAAATACATGGGAAGCATTTTTTTTCTCTGAATTTGTGGAGTGACACAGCATTTTGCATTTTAAATGTGACCTGTTTCTCACCTAGCACACTGTGTCACTGTATTTGGATAAAAATGGATTTGATATTCTTGTGAAAAACATCCCTACATTTTGTTTGTAATGTGATTCTGAAGCTACTTTAATGAAACAAGATGTTTACAAGTTTTATACAAGTTTACCTTTTAGAAATTTAGATTTAGATCACATGTTAACATGTTAAGTCGTTGGAAGTCACAAAGGATGCCGTGCCTGGTTCCCTCATTAAAGATGAAGAAAAGACGTCTATAAAACTAGCCAGATTGTCTTTGCCACTTAAGACCCCCATAAGTCATTAGGCAGAAGTAGAAAGCAGCAATGATTATGCACATTGGAGCTTATACCTTTGTTACCCATGCCTAGAGTAGTGCATTGTGGGCTTCAGATGTGTGTGCTTGTCATATTTAGGCTGTTGACATTGCAGTAACACTCCTGATGAGCCATCCACCCATCACAAGGGGACATGCGTCTCTAAGGGGTCATTACATGCTTCCATTAGCAATGCCATTTTAGACAAAGTAGATTGTGTGCAGCCACCTAAACAAGCCACTTATTCAGCCCAGTTGAGCTGTAACACAGAATCATCTGGAGGCTCCAGTGAAACCCGACTGCTCATCTCTGGCTGTCAGCTCACAAAGCATCACACAAGAAAAACAAACACATACTTTTCTATTTTTTCCCCCTTGTTTTGCTCCAAGATGTCACAGTAGTCACCAGAAAAAACAATTTGGATGTTGCTGAACCCGTGTCTTCTTCCAGCTGTCCAGGAAATTGATTTGCTAAAGTGAATCATGTCCAGACTCTAGAGCCCCCCCTCCAAACTCCAGACTTGTATTAGGTCTTCTTCAGTGTACTTTAAATTGGGCTGACTGTCATGCATCAAATAGTAATTGAATACCCTATTCTTTGTATGTCTACAGTAAATCAGAACAGTGTTTGTGTGTTTCTGCAGGCATGGTACCCATGCAGCAACAACAGCAGCAGCAACAGCAGGGCTTCCCTATGGTTCCGGTCATGCAGCCAAACATGCAGGGAATGATGGGAATGAACTTTGGGGGGCAGATGCCCCCAGGAGCCATGGCTATGCAGGTGAGCTTGTGTATCTGTATTGTACCTATGTTTGTCTATTTGTTTATTTTCTAAGGTGACAGTGTCGTTCTAACAGTTCCCTTAGGGATTTTTCATATTTGTTAACAAACTTGCTTATGAATGTATAATATTGATACACTGCAGTATTGATTTTACTGCTTTCATTTACTTGGAGGTCTGGAATTAGAGCTTCTTTTAACCCTAATTGCTTGTTTTATACACCAGCACATTAACAGGATATTATTGCAGCTTGGTGTTTTTTTAACAGGACTTAAGTCTGTGTTAATATCGAGTGAAAGGAGTATGTAAGACAGTACGGTTGCTAATGAGATTTCTGTGCTGCTTTCTTTATGCATTTGTTTTGTGTCAAACAGGGTGGGATGGCTATTGGGATGCAGACCCCTGGGATGCAGTTCTTGGGTCAGCCACAGTTTATGGGTATGAGACCTGCTGGACCCCAGTACACTGCGGACATGCAGAAACAAATGGCTGAGGAGCACCAGTAAGACTTCTTTACACTAATTTCATGGTTCTTGTTTGTTGTGGTGTCTATGTGTGTGCAACGTTATTAATTGAGTAACTCCACTCTAAATGTATTTAGTTCAGCAGTAGTTCTGTAGGTTGCTGGTTCAACTCCCCGTACAGACCAAGTACAGAGTTTGGAGAGGTGCTAGTTCATCTCCTGGGCACTGCTGAGGTGCCCTTAAGAAAGGCACCAAAGCCCCAACTGCTTGGGCCTGTGTGTAATGTGTAATAACAACACGTGAAACATTTTAATTTCCCCCTAGGGGAAGTGTGTCTTTTTCTTCTTCTTCTATGAGAGGCTGGCAGAATGTTGTGTTGCCCATGTACATCCTTGGGATGTACTTGAGATGATCCCTGAATATCAGCATGTCAGCATTGTCATTGTGAGCCTCTCAGCAGGCTGATGTTAGGATTTAGCTTAAAGCTGTGCCCAAGTAAAGCCTCACAGAACTGCTGTCATGGCTGGTGACTCTAAATCTTGTTAAGTTGTATCACAGAACTAAAACTTAATTAAAACACTTTAATGGTTGTTTTTTCCCTTCCAAAAATGTTATTATAGTTCCCCCTTTTTCTTGTGGTTTCTATCCATATATGCAATTCTGATCATTGCATCTTGACATATTTTAATAATCTTGTCTTTTAGAATCATGTTTTGTACCGTGGGGTCTATTTTTATTTTTTTATTTATTGTCTGTGTGTATGGTACTTATCTGAGCAAAATGAGGGGGACAACCATCTATTAATTCATCCTGTAATACTCACAACTTATGAAATGCCATTTGTAAACTCTGACAAAGAATGGCTTCTTGTCTGTTTTATACTTTTTGTGATTTATAATTTTAATTTTAAGATTTTTTTAAAAAGGGGTATTGATTGCTTTGTTAAATGTCAATTATATTGGTGGGCCCTTAGGACCTACTGTTTTTTTTGAAGGGCCTCCTTTATCCCCTCCATTTATTTATGTAATGATGAAGCGCATACAGTTTTGTGTCGAGCTCAGTCAAAATCCTGTCTTCTCCAAATGTGTTTCCCTTTTCCTGACCTATTAAAAATATGATTTACTTGGCTCTCCATATAATGCCTGTACTCTTCTTGTCCTTTAGAAAACGTCTGGAACAGCAGCAGAAGATGCTGGAGGAGGAGAGGAAAAAAAGACAATTTGAGGAGCAGAAACAGAAGTTGAGACTGCTCAGCAATGTCAAACCCAAGGTGAGAAAAAAAAGAAAGTAAAATAGAAAAATAAACAGGATGTGGAGTATTTTAATAGCATGTCCACTGCTCATCTTTGTAACCCTGTGGGCTCTTGATCCTCTATTGTTGTGTACTCAGACAGGGGAGAAAAGCCGTGATGATGCCTTGGAGGCAATCAAAGGCAACCTGGATGGCTTCAGCAGAGATGCGAAGATGCATCCCACTCCATCATCACAGACCAAAAAGCCAGGTACCTTCACCTCAGTCCTTTTACTTGTAATCCCTGAGATTTTGTTCCTGTTGTTCCTCTTCATCAACAGATCTGCTCTCTGTTGAAATGCCTCCGTCTGAGAATAATAACCGGATTAGATGCAGGTCAGCATGATGACTGCCCAGCTGGCAGCCAGACAAGCCAAAATTATGATTTTCTGTCTGAGAACATAATATTCAGCACATCTTCTTAATCATATTTTGTTTAGCACATTATTTTCCAGTCTGTCATTCATCTGTACACCAGTCAGTATTGCCATTACCACTTTGCATTAGTATTTATTTGAATGTGTTCAATACAGCTTCTGATTGTGAACCTCAGTGTTCACAATCTTTTTAAAGTTACCACTATAGATTTTCCTCACTTAATCTACTCTTGTGCATTTAAAAAAAATGTAGTACTGCATTTAACAAACAGAATCTGAAGTAATACTGTAAAGCTTTTATGTTTGTAAAACTAAGCAGAGTCTGCATCAGCCTGTCAAACTGTTTGACAAGTTTTAATGATATTATTATTAAATATTAGCAACTAGACTAGCTGAAATGGTCCAGTATTTTACAAGGAAAAGGCAAAGCTTCGAGACAAGTCATAAAAAAGAAACATACATTTACATACAATATCAATGTTTTTACTTCTTTCTCATCTCATTAATCATCTCAATACTCATCATATTTATCTTGTGATGCAGTGGAACGGTCCCAATCTATATGTCGGGTCTGCTTTAAAGTCATTATTCTGTACAAATGTTGCAGTTCTAAAAATTGGGAATAAGCACTTTAGCTGAATAGCGTTTTTAATCTTGTATTAATTAAATGCTGCATGTCAAGATTTTGGTTGAATTTGCAGTTCTACAATTTCTGGTCTTGCTCAAAATAGTCTTTCTCTCACTCTTGCAATTTGCAGCCCATCATTCATTCTTCATTATAATGTGTGTCATATGTTGTGCCATCATCATTATTTCTTCATTTTTGCAGACTCATCGCCACAACACCTGTCTGTCAACACTCACTCCCTTACCCCAGATTTGTCCGAGGACAATGATGAGTTTAGTGACTTTCAGGGGCCTGTAGACGCCCCTGCCTCCTTCCCTCCGCCCGCCTCCACTTCCTCCACCTTCGGCCTCTCCTCTCAGGCCCTCAGCCAGCCTTTGTCCTCTGCCCCCAAGACAGGTTTTCCTCAGGACGATGACGAGTTTAGTGACTTTGTTCAGGGCCCTCTCAATGATTTCCCTGTCTCCAACTTCCACCCCTCCTCTCAGACCCAAGTCCAAGCTTCATCCCCTTCCCTGAAGGGAGGTCTGTCCTCCTCCTCCCCCCTCCCTCAGTCCCTTCCTGCCTCTGTGTCCGTTCCCACTGTCACCCAACACTCTGCTGTCAACACCAGCACCCACTCTACATTTCAAGGTAACTCCTTTTGCTTTGTTGACACCTTCCCTTCCATTCTCATAGTTCATACTCAAATCATTTACACTTTGATGAATGAATCCAGAGGATTTATTTTTACTTGTAGGGCTGCTTTTGTTGCTGATGCAGATTATTTTTACTGGCACGTCTGGATCTTGGGTTGGTTTTGGCCTGCGTTACTGTGTGAGAGCATGCAGCAGATGGCTTGGCCTCCTTACCTAAACATTTAAAGCTACCAGACACTTCAAACTAAGCAAACAAGTATGCAGAATCATTTAGAAACTCACCTTGCTTTATCATTAGAAAGTGAGAATGTTTCTCGATGGGTTTTAACAATATAGTAGCTGAATTCGTCATTGAAATTGAATCCATTGGTGGTTTGATAGAAGACCGTCGCACTCATGTGTCATCTGCCATCTAGTCCCTCGGATGAGCAGCTGCTCTGTGACAGCTCTCTGTCTATAGACTATGAATGATAGGACAGAGATCACCTTCTGTCCAGAGAAATGCAACAGCTAGCCCTCCATCAAGTGTCATCTCCCCAATCCTCTGAGACATTTCTGACCTAGTTGTTAAGCATCTGGAATAAGCAGATTAGATAGTCTCGGGATCGCTTGCCTCTGACAGATGAGGAAAGAGGCTTTAGGAATATGCAGCTTGATGTGAAAAGCATCAAGTAGAATCAAAATTGCAGGTTGTATAAAAAATGAGACGTTGGTAATTGGTTCTAAAAATAATAATAATGTTAAATAAACACAGTGAAAATGCAGGATTAATACACCAGAGGATGTGCAGTCAGCATTGTAACATATAGAATGTATAGAGCAGAAAACACATATATAAACAAAGATATAAAAACACTAAGAGGGAAATTCACTGAGGCTGTCATACATTTAGTCATTTGCACCAAATTTTGCGGCACCGCATATTTTTCCATTTAGTTGGGTATTTGCTGAGACTACTGTGAGCCCTGCTGCAGTTCATTTGATTATTATAAAGTAACGCTAAATACAATCTGGTGCCAGGCCGTTTTAAAGATAGTACGCGTATCTGGACTGCAGTGCACTGCACACAGAGCCATGAAAAAAGTTCTTCCCTGCTGCTGGACTGCAGGATGCTTTTCATTTGTAGTGGTAGAAGAGAAGACACCTTTGGAACTGCAAGCATGTATTCATACAACAAGAGGAAGGCTGTATGTGAGGAAATGTTTGTTAAATAGCCATTGATATTATAGATATTGTCAGCTCAACAAAAACATCAGTGACTGAATGGGTTTTAAAAAAACATTTTGTAAAACTTTCAAACCCATTTGACGATTATTTTTGCAAACAGATGACATTTTAGAGATTACTTAGGGTATAACTTGCTGCTTTAATGATATTGCACTGGACTGGATGTGCTTAAAGTCAGGAAAATCAAGAAATCTGTTTCCCCCAGATTTTACACTTGCATTTAATTTCCCAAATGTTACATTTTAGATGCAATTTCCTCTGAAATGAGACCAAACACACAATTCTAATTTTCTTATGGGTTTTCTCCCATTTTACCTCGGAGTGGTTCTCTAACAAACAGGGAAAACTGGAACTGACTGTTGAGTGCCTACAAATGGGCCACAAATGCTTAGTAAATATCACCCTAATCCCCTTATAGCAACAAGTGTAACTATCAGTTTGGCTTCAGAGAAAAAGGGAAACTTTAACTGCTGTGTATAGCCAGTGTGTGTTATCAAGAAACCTGTTCCTCATTCACCCCTCTAGGCCCGTCCCTGGAACAGAAGCTATTCTCATCATGTGATCTTACTGCTGATACGATGGCACAGGTTAGCTTTAAATCCAAGCGGAGTTTGGCTACAATGAGCCCTAGAACCAAAGTTTCCGCCCAGTTTCACTCCAGCACTAAAGCGAGGAACTGGGCTGCTGCCCCTGAGGACTTGAATTCTGTCTTCGTCGCAGAAAAGCTACCTGATGTCCCGGTGTCAGTACCCAGCGTCCCCCCATCAGCTGCTGACTCGTCTCCTCAAACCAGTAGTGACAGTGGTGAGAGAAGTGCCTGTTTATTTGACTCCATAGCTGCTTTTCTCTCCCTTGCTTTGCTGCACACAATCAAGGCAGTAGTTTTCTTTCTGTCCTGGAGAAATATTTTCACTCTTTCTAAGCCTGACAAATAAATTCTGCCCCACAGCTCAATCTGTTCTATCTCTGTGATTCTTCATTGGTTTATACCAGATTCTGGACTGGTCCTCATACTATTGTAGCCTACGTACTCTAATATAAAATCCTGCTAAGATAGTCTTCACCTCTGAGATTATTATGGAGTTGTGGTGCTGTTTGAGTTATCCTTCCCAGTGTCTTTACATCTTCTCCTAAGCCAAGTCTCCTGCCTGCTTTATACCCCTGTCACTACAGGCCAAATCTCGTTGGAGAGGCCTTCTTATGTTGGCGCTCTCTGCATACGCATTGTGGAAAGGGACTGTGTTTGTTGTTTTCCTGAGGTGTCAATAAGCTGCTGTTTCTTCCCTCGCTGTGTAACACCTACTAAGAGAATAACCTCTGGTGCATGCTGACTGCTTTGGTTTAACAGGGATGCGCATGGATTGGCAGGTGCCAGTGGGGCCCAAACATAATCAGAGGCTGATTGTGCATGCCCTTACTGCTTTCTGCTGTTATTTGTTTGTCTGTGTCCGTGTCCTCTGTGTCATCAAGGGAAATATAGAGGCTCATCGTGGAGGCCGGGGAGCTTTGTAAAAATAATCATTTATCTGTCCATTACTAATGAGTTTTATGTGCTAAGTGGCTGCTTGAGTGTCTTGCACACTCAAAAATATTCCTTGTTAGGGACTAACTTTATTTTTTTTAAATGTTTGTTACTCTATTTGCAAAAACAAACTGTTTATTTAGGTCAACGTCAGCGGTTAAATTAGAGTTTTAGTTATTTTTCCTACCAGCAGTCTCCTCTCTCCTACCCCCCTCCTTCAAGCTAGAAATGGCTCACAGACTGATTTATAGATCTCTGACATGGCAGGACGCTTGTGATTCAGTGCAGGAGAGCATCACATCTGCACCAAGCCTTCCAGACATCAGGTGTATGATTTTGTTCAGTTGTATAAAAGCAGGGCTCAGCTGCCAAGAGGCTGGGTAACTCGTTTGCCTGGGCAAAGCTTTTGCAATAACAACTGTGTGTGTGTGTGTGTGTGTGTGTGTGTGTGTGTGTGTGTGTGTGTGTGTGTGTGTGTGTGTGTGTGTGTGTGTGTGTGTGTGTGTGTGTGTGTGTGTGTGTGTGTGTGTGTGTGTGTGTGTGTGTGTGTGTGTGTGTGTGTGTGTGTGTGTGTGTGTGTGTGTGTGTGCAGGTGTTGGTGTGTACCCTCAACAAGAGCACATTCAGCCTATGCTGCCAGCCTGGGTTTACAATGACAGCCACATCCCAGGTAAACATTTATACATGAATATAGCTGGTATAATTAGTTAGAAATGTGTTTTGTAAAAAAAAAAAAAACTCTAAGTCTCCAGCTTAATTGAGAATGTTGATGTTAACCTGTCCATTTCAAGCAAACATGAATATTGTTCTTTCTTTTGTCTTTTTTTTATTTCTTTAGAAATGTTCAAGAAGGTTCTTGAATTCACCATGACTCCGGCAGGGATAGACACAGCCAAGCTCTGCCATATACTAATGTCATCAGGTCTTCCCAGGGAAGCACTGGGGCAAATCTGGGCTTCAGCCAACCGCACAACACCTGGCATGCTGACCAAGGAGGAGCTCTACACTGTACTTGCACTAATTGGTGTGGCACAGGTAAACATTGGAGTCAAGACAAATTATCCCCTTAACGACTTCACTAATCATCCCTAATGGCTTCCACAGAGCCTCGCCATAAAATCCACACTAAAACTAGACAGGTTAGGTTGAAATGGGGAGAAGGAGACAACTCTGTGAATCAGCCCAGGGCTTGTGAAGCATTGTAAGTCAAATATATGGCTGAGTCCCCATCAGCCAACAGGAGGTTTCTTATCATCCTTAGCCTGGGCCCGTCACCACCACCCCTGGGAGGATGCAAATCTACAGGCAACTCACGAAACACTGCATGCCACCGCTTCCATGCGAGGAATAATAAGACTCCTTTGGCAATGTAAATCTTCAAGAGCTTTAAAAAACAAAAAAAACAGTGCATTCTCTTGTGAGAGGTTTGAAAGGTTGAGGTCTTTTAGTAATATCTGTTAAAAAGGAACTTGACTGTGTTGAAAATTTTTAAATGCAAACATCTGCTTTTTTCCTATTTTCGCGAATACACCATGGCATCACAAGATAGGTTCACAGTAGCCACTGTGCCATGACACCTCTAATGATTCAATTGAACCTATTCAACCTATTTTTTATTTGACTAGTTATGTGTATGTATGAGCAGGTGTGAATATGGAGGTGTTGCTCGCTTAGTGGCATTCGCTATCAAGCAAAATTTAATTTAATTTTTCAAAATTTATTTTTTTACATTTTTACAGCATGTGTTATGTGAGAAGTTTTTAACTAATGACGAATATTTTTTGTTTGTATTTCCATTTTATAAGATGGTCTTCTTGGCGGTGGCTAGGCCAACTAGTACATTTTTTTTGTTGGAAGTTTAACTGAGGATAAATCGCCTATTAAAAAAGCAGGTATGGAGTTCAAAAGTGCTATAGTTGTGGACAGAGTTGTCTGCGGTGCCCAGGTTGTAATGTGAACATTAATCTGTTGGAGAGGTCCATTTGTTGCATTTTTGTATTGAGTGGTGTGTGTTCAATGGATAATTTTATATTGGATTAGTTTCAGATTTGTGCTCTTAAAATTTCAGATGTATTTTTGCAGATCTGTGTCCAGAGGTTGGTGTCAGACTCTTTCCCATTTAGCTCTCATCTGTATAGGAAATTAATTTATATAAATTACAAATTGTTTTGGTAGTTGTAGAAAACGTCATAATCTCTTTTACCAGTCAGGGCAGCTGGATTAGATTATGTGTTATATTATATTATATATTATAGTGCTTTGAAATGTAGATGTGATAACTGACAGTTTGGGGGACATGTTAATGCCCAAATATATGAAATTAGCAGAGTTGAACAAAAAGTATGTGTCTGCAGGATTCCGTGAATCTTCTGAGATAGGAAATATGCTTGGTTTTTATCCCTTTTATACTGTAATCTGAGAGCTGTGAGAAGTTCCTTTTTCCTTTTGTGGATCTTGAAGGTAAAGTAAGATATCATCTGCATATGGATAGATTTTATTTTGTTTCCAGGGTGAATGATTTTTGTATTGACATGGGTGTGTTATATAGTGTTTTTATCGAGTGAATTAACAACTCTCCAACACAAAAGCCACAATTCTTTATATCTAGTACTTTATCAATGCTTTCTTTGCGTCTAGTGAACTATATTTGTCTTTGTTTTGTAATTTTGTGAGCTGTTTCAAGTTAAGAGTCTTCTGAAGTTGTTAGTGGAGTTTTAGTGGATATGTTGACAAAAAAAAAAAAAGATGAGTCCTTTTAATCCTTTTTGCCTTGTTTCAGAGTGGCCTCCCAGCAATGAATGTGGAAATCCTCAATCAGTTCACTTCTCCACCAGTGCCCAACCTGCCGGCCCTGGCTATGGCCATGGCCCCAGTCATGCACCAGCAGCCCATGATGACCAAGCCCTCGGTTTCAATGGCCATGGCCATGCCCACAGCACCACCACCAGTTATGGCCATGACACCCATGACTCAAGCACCCACAAACACTAACTTCATCGCCAGTTTCCCTCCTGCACAGGTAACACTGCCATGCCTTTAGTTCTGCATTCTTCTTTAGTTAATCATAATTCACATCTAACTCACTCATATGTTTTCAACTCAGGGGAGCAAAGCTGATGACGATGACTTCCAGGACTTCCAGGAAGCTCCAAAGGCAGGAGCAGGAGACCAGGCCTTCACTGAGTTCCAGGGGGAGTCAGGTGGTAGTTTCCCCGCCACCATCACATCTCAGCACCAAAACAGGTAATGGCTGTGAGTGCAATGGTGATACTGAGTAGGCCTAAATGATTAATTATTTTTCAAGTTAGATATTGCAAAATGCTATATTAATTATAGCTTATTAGCAATGGTTTAAAAATATCAAATTGTTGTAGTTGGTGGTTTTCACTGTATGATATGAATCTAATGCTGAGTTTACATTACAAGAAATGTATTTCGTAAGTGTTCGCCATTATTTCTGTCTTCTTTTGCACTCTACCTAGTTGAAAAAATGTAAATTTTTGCAGTGATGAGGGTCTAATATTCATTTCTCGTTAGTTGATTATAACTGAGCTATTCTTTATAATATTTGTGTCTTGCATCTCTATCTTGGAATCCATACAGTCAGGCACACTGTCTTAATTATTTTGAGTTCAAGAACGTTTTCTAGAATAACAATGAGTTTGGGTCATCTCTTAATGAATTCATTTCAGTGAACAGTAGATAAGCTCATTTTTTAAAATTACTCTCCAAGCCCATGTTGAGAGAGCGTCCCGTTCATGGAGAAGAAGCTGAAGAAGGCAATTATCTGTTGAAGGACATAGAAAAAAACAGAACTAAAGTATCTCACATCTAAGTGGCATAGGCGTTTTATAATTCCCCCTATCTCTCCATGAAAACCTACACTCTTGACTGTTTCAGCAATGTAAAATGAATTCCCTACAGTCTGAGATTGCTGTCTAATTAAATCAGAAGCTGAAAAGCTCATTTTGGTTTGCTAGCTTGAACTGGCAGGCATAACTTTCTGTCAGATGTGTTGCAGAGAAAGGCTTTGAGGATATTTTTAGTCACTGGAAAGTGAGCTTAATGATTTTGCTTAATGTATATTAAGATTTTTATACATGTTCAGCTTGGTTTTTTGTATCTTACAGTGGCATTGGAACATAAAATGAATTGTCATCATTTCATTTGTTTGTGATACATATAGACTGATACAACATATGCTTAAAGAGATAGTTTTGACTACCGGTCCACACCAACTTGTTCTCAAAACAATTTGTCGTTTTATTTTAGGGGGTTATGTACCAAACTATTTCATGGCTGTGACCAGTAACTTCTTTGAGACTTCAGTGGTTGCCTGGCAACATAACCAACCAGTGAAATGGCATTTTTGTACAGACAAACAAGATTAAACAAACAAGATATTAAATCTTAATCAGTAAGCTTTAGAGCTGCTAGTAGGCTAATTTTGTTTTTGTTTTTACCGTTGTTGTCTCCTGTTTCCAGTCTTTTTCTAAGCTAAACACTGCAATCGGTAGCTTCACATTTATTGAACAGACATGAAAGTGGTATTAATCTTCTCTTCTAGCTCTGGATACAAAAGCTAAATTAAATAATAAAAAAGACTTTGGAAAGGAATTTTAAAAACCAGAAGCACTGCAACAGAGCTGGTTTTTATTGGACTGAATGTCATTTGGCAGCAACATAACTTTAGGGAGGCCTAGCCATCTGTACCAAAGTTGGAGGAGCAGTGTTGAAAGAAACAGCACAGATGTTCAATATGTCAAGATATTTTCTAAAATCGGCAGCATAATGGCAAACATTGACAGACTGCAGTTGTAATTGGACATCTGTTAAAACTAACAGTATATGACAGTACACAGATATGACCCACCTTTGTAGCACTCTTTTTATGTGTGAATTTGTCTTTTGTTCAGTATTTGTGTGAATAAAGCAAAGTTAAAGACAGCTTCCGTTAGCATCACCGCCACCATAATGATAAGTACTACCAAGAATGAGAAAGCTTTTAACAAACACTCACCAAACTTTTTGAGCCCAGTGCAAATGTTCTATCAGTTTATGAGGATTAGACTCTACTGTTTCAGAGTCATTGTAACCCCAACCGGCCCGTCAGACACCGCCTACCAAGAGCCTGGGTCTGTCCGAGGTTTCTGCCTAAAAGGAAGTTTTTCCTCGCCACTGTTGCACTGTTGCTTGCTCTGGAGGAAACTGCTAGAACTGTTGGGTACTTGTTAACTCTGGAGTGTGGTCTGGACCTACTCTATCTGTAAAGTGTCTCGAGATAACTCTTGTTATGAATTTATACTATAAATAAAATTGAATTAAATTGAATTGTTGAACCTCACTCTTCCTGATGTCTGACTACATTTATTATATCTCTGCAGTGCACCTGCCATGCTGACTCCAGTGTCTGGTTCCTCGTCTGCCTCTGTTACATCCTCTGATAAGTACGCTGTCTTCAAGCAGCTGTCTGTGGATCAGCCTGCAGAGCCTCCACCCCCTGCCTCAGGTACCTTCAATACCTCACAATGGGAACATTGTGTACTCTCCATAAAATGCCCCATCCAGGTAAACCCTGGAACGAAAAATCAAGTAGGTTAGAGACTAGGAATACAAATATGATCTTCAGATTAGAGCCCAACCGATAAAGGATTTTTTAGACCGATACGAATATTCGGTTATTTAAAAATCCGATATGCCGATGAAAGACAAATCCCAAAACGCGTTACAAAACATAAACAGATTCCCTAACATTAGGTAATTGTAGTTATTTATGAGTTCTCACTAAAATAATATGATAATAATTTGTTTTATTGTCACAACAGAACAGAGGAACATCAAAATATTTTAAAGTTCTGATAAATAAAATGTATAAAAATTCGAACTTTAAATATGAAACTTAAAGTCCTTTGAACAAAAACACAACAACAACAAAACATCTGTGTTGCCAATAGGAACGTTGTAGAGCGCCTTCTGGTGAACAAATCATTTATTCTGATGAATGAATATAAAAAAAAAGGACTGTCAACCATGTTATGAGCATTAGTGTTGCATTTTTTTGTTTTTTAATCGGCCATTATAAATGCCAATACCGATAGATTGGGAAATGCCTAATATTGGCTGATAATACGCCAATATATTGGTTGGAGTCTACTTCAGATGTTTACACCACCTTATCAACACAGATTATGTCTTATCTCTCATATGAGTTTCTATACACCATGACAGATGATCCCTGAATGTTTCCCACTGCAACTTTAACTTAACCTAAATTGTAATGCAGAAGAAAGGATTTCCAAAGCAGCTTAAACGAGGGCACCTGCAGTTTAATGGACATTTGTTATGAACTCGGTGGCATGAAGGCAACACCTGCCTACCTGTGTTGTATTCTCTGTTCATACTTTACCCATTCTTCTTTATTTGTTGTGATCCAGATACTGGAGACAAATACAGTGTGTTCAGACAGCTGGAGCAGCCTGCTGAAAAAAAAACAGTCGGTAAGAAACTTAGCCACCCTTTCTTACACATTCAAGTCTCCTTCTGTCTCTTAAAAACATACATATTACCAAATCTCTTGTTTCCTGAGACAAATGCTTTTGGCTCTTTCCAATTGACAAAGAGGACCGATTGGGCTCTGAGATGGTCCCTAGTGTGAGATTCCTTCTTATTAAACATTGTATTATAACTTGGGTGAAGTTGTCAGGTCACTACAAAGCCATACTTTAATGCCATTTTTTACACTGTATCTTGTTTTGCAAGCCTGCAGTGTTGATACCAGTGTATTTCCCGTCCCTGTTTCATTAGAACAGTTTCCGATGGGGACAGCTCTTACAACACCAGTAAGTCATGCTTTGCGGTGACCTTTCCTTGGCATTGTCAGGCTCCATCTCCTTAATGAGCCCATTAGTTATCTCTTTTCCACCTTACACCAGCAGTGTGAACATGTTCTCTGTTTCCGTCCATGCATATATTATACCGCAGTGGATTAACAACTGCTGAAACTCAAGAATGCGTTCTGACTTTTTTCTTTGTGGTGATAACCAGCGGCTTGTTTCCAAAGATTTAAGACAATAAGATTCTGTTCAAATGTTTCTGCTGCTCTTTTTATAGCATATATGGAGTTTTGTCATTGCAAAAAACACCCATCTTAACTGGTAATTTCAGTTTCTATTGAATTTAAATTGTATATACCTTAATGTTACTACTACTTAAAATTCTTGCAACATTTCAACATGAGCAAATTAAAAAAAAAACTTTAATTGTATTGAACATTGGCTCACATATGTACTTAGGTACACCTTATCAAATATTGACACATTTAGCTAATCTGTCTTCTTCAAACCATTTTGACATTTTAGGAAATTGTTTCCTGTTGCCTCAGGACTATTCCGAAAAACAATTCTTAGTTATTTGCTAGGACACACAAAGCTAGCCACACGTAACTAGTGGAAATTTAAAATGCATTTGATCCAAAAATGCTGTAATAGCACGTCTGTAAGGACTTCATTGGGAGACGTTTTTGAGAAGTTGAGAGATTTTTAGACAGAGACAGAACAACTTGTTAAGATGGATTTTCTTTTGCAGAATTGCGTCATCATGTTCTGTTTCAGTGTGAACAGTTCATTGCATGGTAGTGCGGCTCTATGTGTCTTTAGAAGACATAGCTTTTTTTGTGCAGTGATGTGTGCTGTTGGTTGGACACTCTGCAGCCCACTGTTCATCAGAAGACTGGAAGTTACCATTAACATTCACAACGTGACAAAGCCATAACTTACCCATCCGCTTTCTTTCTTGTAGGATTGTGAAATGACAGAATAATGGCTGGTGCCGCTGTCAGTTTCCCATTATGTCTCTCTGGCATGATAAATATTTTTGAATGATCTTAAGTTGTTTTCTTTGGTTTGCAGGGGAAGGATTTGCAGATTTCAAGTCTGTCAGCGCTGATGATGGCTTCACAGACTTTAAAACCGCCGACAGCATCTCTCCATTAGACCCTTCAGACCAGGCCAAGATCTTCCAACCTGCCTTCCCTTCTGCTTTCCCAACCTCTCAGTCTTTACAACAGCTACCACAGCAGCAGCAGCAACAACCAGCAGTGTCTCTTTCTCAGCCCAAAAACCTTCTCAACATGGCCGACCTGGACCTTTTCTCTTCTATAGCTCCTCCTGTTCCTCTCCCCACTGATACAAAACCCAGCACATTCCCTTCAGTGTCTGTCCCCCCCTCTCTAGTGCTTCTACCAGGTGGAGCCAAACCACGCGGGGGAGGTGCAGATGATTTTGGTGATTTTGCCCTCTTTGGCTCATCCTCTGATGCTGCTCAAGCTGCAGCAGCAGGAGGTGTGGCAGCGACTCAGGACGACTTTGCAGACTTCATGGCGTTTGGCAGTACTGGCGGGCAGCCTAAAGGCGAGAGCAGCAGTGTGGGGGTCCAAGGGGAGATCTCCACTCAGCAGCGGTCTCAGCAGAGCTCAGACAAGTATGACGTATTCAAGCAGCTGTCCCTGGAGGGTGGCTTGGCGTACGATGATTCTAAGGAGAGTGGCGGTGGCTCTTTCTCTTCTCTCAAGAGTGACACAGATGACTTTGCCGACTTTCAGTCCTCTAAGTTCTGCACAGCACTCGGGGCTTCGGAAAAGACTCTGGTAGACAAGGTGGCCGCTTTCAAACAGGCCAAAGAGGACTCTGCCTCTGTCAAGTCCCTCGACCTCCCGTCCATCGGGGGGAGCAGCGTTGGAAAAGACGATTCCGAGGACGCACTATCAGTGCAGCTTGACATGAAGCTCTCGGACATGGGTGGAGACCTGAAACATGTGATGTCGGACAGCTCTCTGGATTTGCCAGGTCTCTCGGGCCACCAGCCCCCCGCTACAGGTGAGGAACTAGTGCGATTGCTCTGGTGAAGCCCGCCCAGTCACACACAGTATTAATTTCTAGGCCAGCAGTGGCCTCTCCTCCTCACTACCCACTTGTGACTACCAAACGGGGTCACAGGGCAACTAACGAGGTCCTGATTGAATTGAATATGCTCAAATACTGAAGACAGACGTAACACTACATGAATACCATATCAGATTAGATGCATCATATCTTTGAATCTACATTCTTCATCATTTTTTCATCTTATTTATTTATGTATGTATTTAATTGAATCCTTAGTTCCTGCCTCCCTTCTCTTTTTTTCTTCCATATCCCCCCACCCTCCTGCCTCATTCCATGCACATATTATTATTGTAATGACAGAAGGGTCTTGGCCCACATCTCTTATTTATTTACAAATGATGAGTGCCTGTTTTTGATGTGTTGGCAGTCACAGTTCATAGATGAGATCTCGGGCTGCTGTCTGGGTGACTCGATAAGCTCTCTGTTTGTTGTGTCCACACTGCAGCGGCACACATCGTTCTTCCCTTCAGTGTACCTTTTGTCTCCACAGGCCAAACTCTGCTTGTGTGTTGTTGACGTGTCATGCAACTCAAACCGAGAGGTTGAATTGAATACAGACGAGTAGAGGTGGTTGTTACGGAGCTGATCCTCTTCTTTATTCTAATCACAGGTTTACACAATAGGCTGCAGCACCACCACCTTTTTAACTGTTGGTATTTGGTTTGTGCTGAGTGTGTCTGCGTAGTATAATTTTGATTAGTTGAAAATGAATCGTTCCTTTGAATAGGAAACACAAAACAAGTTAATTTGAAATAGACAGTGAATGGTGTCACAAAAGCAGCTGAGATGTTAGGTGCATTGCAGCTGTATGCAACATTTCCAGGCCAGAGTGTTTGAGTGTGAGTGCATGCTTTTGTGTCTTTATGTACGTCAGCTATTGCATTATCTTTCAGTATTTCGGACTTACCATGCTGTATTGTTTGGATCAAATGGCCCTTGATTCACCTCTACCAAGGAGGTAATGTTTTTGGTTTGTTTGGTTGGTCTTTTTGTTGACATGATTATGGAACATCTACTGGCCTTATTGTAATGAAACTTGGTGGAACAAATAGCATGGGCCAAGGGAGAACCCATTACATTTAGGGCGTATTCACAAATAATATTACGCTTTTGTTAACATTTCAAGATGGGGCATTTGGCCTTGGCGGAGGTCTGCACTCTTTAAGTGCCCTTCTAGTTGTGAGATGTTGTCCATACTAGCGTTTACTTTTACTTTTTCTCCTCGACCTCACGTCCGTCAAAGTGGAGTTAAAGTTTACATAAAACTTGTTGGGTCATTTACGAAAAGGGAGTCAACCCAGTTTCGGTGATAATCAGGTATTGTCATGTAAGTGCTCCCTCTCCGCCTCTCTCCAGTTCTCATCATTTATTCATCGAGCATCACCTTCCCTGTCATGTCTCATGTTTCACAGAAAACACAGAGATCAATTTCTAATGCAACCCGAGATGGCATGTAACCATTGTCATGTGAAAGCCTTGCAGCTCAAAACATTTTTTTGATTTTCATGTTTTAAACCTTTTTGAAGGCTTTTTGATGAGAAAGTTGTACTTTTACAAGTTGAAAAGTCTTCACCTGTGGCAATTTTTTTACTCATGCTTTCAACTTTCTGCATGGACCATTTTTTAACCTTTAAGTACAAATCAGTTAATTATCAGTAAACGACGTGTGTTACGTATCATTTCATCCAAGGAACTGATAATTCCTCTTTTTGATCAGAAGAAATCATGAATTTAAACATCCTCATTGCCTTATTTCAGTTTTGTACAATGTTCAAACCGAAACTTACCCCCTTTTTATTGAGTAAGATGATGTGTTCAAGCAAACCGTTCACTGAGCTGAAGCAAAACAGTTCGGCAACTGCTGATAACAGTGCCCAGTTTAACATTGATACATTCCTAAGAAGCTCTTATACTACTGTATCAGCTGCTCCACCTCTCTCGTTCACCCTTGTTTATCCAATGTTCTTGTTCTCGGAGAGCTCTGGGACTAACTTGTTAAAGTGTAGCAGGCCGAGCAGATTGAGTACCACACCATGGTTTGCATTGTGTTTCTGGACATGTACGTTATCTTAAAGAGACAGTATTTCTTTTGTAAAGTTCCTTTTTAAGGAATCTGATTTTAAACGTCTTTATTATTATTTTTACCGTTATCTGTGATGTTGCAGCATGAATTCTCATGTGTGGCTCTACGGTCTGGCTCTCTGAGAACATTATGACTAGTATTACCCTTCCTGCCTTGCTTTTTGCTGCAGTGTGCCTGCCTTTTCAATTTGTGAAATTGACAAGAACAAAATACAATATATCATTTTATGCATAACAGTATTGCAAGTTGTTTTTATCAAAGAAAAAAATGTATACATACAGATTTAATAGTGTATTTTTATTACAGGAATACAAGCTCTTATTATGAAAGACTCCTTGATCTTGATGTGATTCGCCAACTATGTAAATTAAATATAGCCTATAGTATTTAGTAAGCATACAATATTGTAGGTTAATATTCCAAACGAAACACTGTCTTGAGTAATAATGATGTTCTATTATTTAGGGGATTGCGAGAGTTTGTGCACATTAGCCTGCTTTAACAAACAATCACTGTAGCAAGAGAAAAAGGATACTGTCTCTTTAAATCTGTTTCTGCATCTGTGACTGGATGTAATTAAGGCCCATTCTGGGATATCAGGTGTAAGGATGGCCCCCTTGTTTTCTGTAACCCTTTGAGTGCTTGAACAAGATCACTTCATGTTTTTACATGCAGATTAATGCAGATATTGTGATCACCTCTTCTTATTTTGAATTATTCAAATTATTAGAATAAACACCAGGACTAAGATATTATGTATAGGTAAATGTGTACAGATGGCAGCCCTTTTAAATTGAGACTTTTACATCCTCACTGCTCCTAAAGTGCAGTTTGTACCCAGCTTTTCCAAACGAGCATTGGTTTTTGGGATGCTGTACCAATTTTGTCCCCTCAGGTCCTCAAAGGGTTAATGCTTTCTGCCTCAAGCTTGTTCTTTGAATAATCTTTTCAACCTGGCCTTCCAAGTGTTCTGTACTATTATCTTTACTAAAACACCTGTTGCTTAACTTCCTAATAGTAAAACAAAGTTTGTCATTTCCCCAGAATTACTGATTTTAGTCTGTGAATGTGCCTTCTCATTCTGGTTCCTGCTTCTATATCCTCCGATTATCTTTGTTTTACCTTCTTGCTGTTTGTTTTCTTCCTTTTCTCCTGACTCTGCATGCCCTTGTATACTAAATGACTGAAATCTAATTTTACAAGTGTTAGTTTGACAAACCTCTTGTAATGATAGACCTCTTTCACAGTACTTTGTGAACCTTCTCTCTTTCTCTCTACTCATGTTGTCGTAATAAATATTACTGTTGGTATTGCTGAAATGCGTACCGTCTTATTTTCTCCTTTCCTTTCTTGAGAAGCCACACAACGACCTAATGACACAAGGCTTATAGAACTAGGTCCTTGTCAATTTCACAAATTGCTTTTTCTGTCTGAGGGGGCTGTCATGCAAAATAGGAATGGTTCGACAAGGTTGATTTTGTGTGTTTGTATGTGTGTGTGAGAGAGAGAAAGAGAAACTGAGAAGGAGACCTAAAGACTTGTCAAGTTCTGACAAATATGTGAGGCTGTGTCAGCATTAGTCGTAAAGAAAGTGATTACAACACAGTGTAAGAAACAGAGCAGAGTAGTGACAGGAAAGCTCTTTAATTGATGTTGGTTGCATTTAATATGAAGAGATCAACTCTCTAATTGTTAGGAAAGCTGTTTGTCACCAGAGAAGAGCAAGTGTTGAGTGAAGAGGGAACTGTCCACTGCAAAACAGCAGTGTTAGTATTCATTGTGTTTCTGTGAAATGACGGCAGACATTTTCTTCTCATAATTCAGCTCAGACATCATCACAACTTGTTTACCGTTCACAACATAATTTATTAAACACAACTCTAAAAAATGAGGGTTAGAGAACGATCTACATTTACAGCAACAATAATAACTTAGGTGCTAGTATTATTATGAAAAAGTCGACATAATAAATTTATATTAATAATAATTTGTATGTGATTGCATGTGTATTGCAGAAAACCTCTTTAAAGTTCAATATATGGGGAGGGGGTCCTTTTCCATTAGATCTCATTGTTGCCACTATTGAATATGCAGCATTAGGGGATGCTACACATGATGTCAGTAAAGTTAACCGGACAGTTTTTCCAAATACCAAAACTAATGTAGTAGTTTAGGTTTTATTTGCACGTTTTAAGTTATCTGTGAGATTTTGGCCTACAATAGAAGTGAATGGATATTCATTTGTGGTGCTTACAAGATTGAAAAATTACAAATTAAAGATTCAGAACAGAAGTATCTCTTTTAAAAGCAATGTTCTGATTAATACAGATAATCAACAGCGGATTGCTTCCATAGGGACTATTTCTTTGGTTAAAAATTGCTCCAATTTAAAACGTCCACAGTGAGGTATGAGGGTTACTCAGGTAACCCGGGACATTATTTTTAGATCATTCTCAATTCTGTGGGCACCACAGAAAAAAATTAATTGACCTCCAGTGGGTATAGGCAGATATGGCAGACAGATATATCAAAACCTGGCCAATTAAAACAACCTCTCTGCAGGACTAGACACCACTAGAGGTAAGTGAGGAAAAATAAGACTTAATTCCCATGAGTGGAAAAGAGATATGACTTGAACCATAGATAAGTGACATAGTGATAATCTGACAGAAATCTCACCCAGGCTCGTTAATCTATCTCCTATCATGATGACAGCATCTGTGCTATTCCTAGGAACCACCGGTATGTCTGTGTTGTCATTGCAGAAGCAGACGACATGAAATTTGACCCTTTTGGGACGTCGGCCCTCAGCACACTGGCCAGCTATGACTGGTCAGACCGGGAGGAATGTCTGCCCGGTGAGGTCAGAAAGCCGCAGGGCTGCGAAGGAACCTCCCTTGCATCTTTAGTGCCAGCCCAGAGGAAGGAGCTGACCTTTGGCAGCACCGAAAACATCACAAGCAGCTCCCTAGAAAAGATCACAACCTCCTTCCCCACAGAGGATGGCTCATCTGCAGATGACAAGTTTGAAGCCTTTGCTGATTTTGGCTCCTGCGATCATGGAGGTGTTGATGCCGAGGATGACTTTGGGGACTTTGCAAGTACGGTTTCTGAAAAGTCTGACTCGCCTGCCGTTGATGGCGTCTCCGAGGGAAATCAAAGTGAGGCATCTGATGAGTTTGGAGCCTTCCAGGCGGACAAGCCTAAGTTTGGCAAGTCTGACTTTCTCAAAGCCAGCACTCAGACCAAAGTTAAGTCTAGTGAAGAGATGATCAAGAACGAACTAGCCACCTTTGACTTGTGTGTTCAAGGTGAGTCACAACTTTTTACTACTTTCAGATGTTTTATAAACCATCAACAAAATCATATAGCAGATTAATTGATAATGAAAACTCATTAATTGCAGCACTAATTCAGTTGTTAAAGGTCCCTTGGCATGAAAATTTCACTTTATTAGGTTTTTTTAACATTAATATGCGTTCCCCACCCCCCGGTGGCTAGAAATGGTGATAGGTGTAAACCAAGCCCTGGGTACCCTGCTCTGCCTTTGAGAAAATGAAAGCTCAGATGGGCTGATCTGGACAAGACCCCCCCTTTCTCTCTCCCCCTCTAAAGCTACAGACTCAGAAATGGCACATACTAAGGAAAACTCATTGTGGGACTGGCTCTAGTGGCTGTAATTCTGCACCAAGGCTGAATTTTTGGAAAGAGACTCCACCAATCATCCAAAGAGCACCATGTCATGGGATCTTTAAGAAAATTTATATATATTGAAAAATACCTTGAATCACAAGGATGCCTTTAAATTGGTTTGACCAAAGTTATTTAGTACAATTTTGTAAAGAAAAGCCTAATCTGCACATTTGAGATAATGGAATGAGTGAATGTGTGCATTTTCCCAACTAAGTTTCTGTACTAATAACTACTACTAATGACTTAATTAACTATTTTTTTGGCTCTATAAATTGTTTTTAATATCAAAATTGTAACCAAACGTACGTGTTTTCCATTAAGACTCTACTGGCTAGCTCTAAACCCTGAGCCCTAAAATGGCGCCAGAACACTCTTCTCCCAGCCCTACATGTTAGGCCCATCAGATCTGTAATAAAGCTGTCAGCCATTAGATGGCAGTGTTGAGATGACAGCTCTGTTCTATTGGCAGTGACTGGTGAGATGAATTAGCAAAGGCCAGCAAATCCATGAGCACAAATTAACCGTAACCACTGAAAGGCTGTTCGTTTTTCTAACTGCTGTTTGCTGGTGTCATGTTCCAAGAATAATTTATCAGCGTTCCCCGCACTGTGATAAAAACCCATTTGCCCAATAGATTTATCTCCCAATGTTGGATTTAATTTGTGTGAAAAAGAGAGATGTTCTTTCTTTTTTTTGCCCAGTGGAACAGTAATCTGATCATGGTGGAGCTTTTGGATTGTGGGGAAGATGACGCATGTCTCTGTGGGTGGTGGAGGAGTTGGTGGTGGGGGGGTAGATTACCTGTGTCTGGACAACTGTCCACACACACACACACACACACACACACACACACACACACACACACACACACACACACACACACACACACACACTCTAACTGCCAGCCCCACTGGAATAGCCTATGTTTGTTGTGGTACCCTGCCAGGATTGTTCGTCTGTGAGTCCCCATGAATAATTCATACCTGCATATTCGTTCCTCTGTTTTGTACGTAATTATTGTTTGTCACAAATTAAGTATTTACTCATGCTGTCCGGGAGGAATTAACCGAACAGAATGGAAGTATAACGATTGCAAACAAACAGGTGCATATCTCAAAATGAGTCATAGCCATGGGTTTGCTGAACTGATTTGGAAAAACAAAACAAAGTTTATATACTGTATGTGTTTGTGGGTCTTGCTTTGCCTCAGGCTCCCACAAACGCAGTCACAGTTTAGGCGACAAGGAGATTGGGCGTTCGCCCCCATCTCCAGCTCCGGAGCAGCCCTTCAGAGACCGATCCAACACCCTGAGCGAGAAGCCTGCCCTGCCTGTCATCAGGGACAAATATAAGGACCTGACTGGGGAGGTGGAGGTGAGCAAGCCTGGCTTCAACGGCACCTCATGTTAGCACTATTCTCAACCACCAGATTTCAGTACAATACTGTGAAAAGGACTGTGAAAGGCTACAGAATGCAGACTCTGTTTTTCTTTACCTTGGTGTTCACTTGAGATAATTGTGTGCTCTGTTGTTTTAGGAGAGCGAGCGCTACGCATACGAGTGGCAAAGGTGTCTGGAAAGCGCTCTGGAGGTTTGTATTTGTTTGTGCTCTGTGTTTGACATTGTCACTTAATTGTGGGAGTGACAATGCAAATGTAGGAGAATAATTAAGATAACCAAAAGGTGCTGAAATGTTTTTCAATGTACGTTTTTGGAACACATCTTTTTCTTTTCCCCAGCAAACACACCTTTATGATTTTGATTTCAAAAAATTGTAAAGCAATTTTAAACAAAACACACCACTTATGGTGATGGTGTCAATCCCAAAATAAAAAGTACCTCCTGGCCAACAGCTACAGTGTCAAATCACACTTTGTGGGCAGCAGGACATCTCAAACACGTATATGTACATATATATAATATGTAAACAGTATATACTGTATGTCATAAAGCTGGCTTCTGTCTTCCTACATAAAGGTCATCACCAAAGCCAACAACATCCTGAATGGCATCAGCAGCTCTTCCGTCTGCACCGAGGTCATCCAGTCGGCTCAGGGCATGGAGTACCTGCTGGGTGAGAAATCACTAGGCGCACACAATCATGCACACACGCAACCAATAAGAAGCCAGAACTAGCTGTATAGTGTGAACAAGAGGAGGTTACAGAACCTTGTGTGTGACCTTACACCCTCTAAAAGACAGAGAGGACCAAGGGTGTGATGGCTTATCTCTACCTGGTCCTGCTCCCTTATTGTGCTTCTTTGCTTTTAATGAGCTGCAAGTGGCAAACACGTCACGGCGACGGACAAAACACTGAAAATGGTACAAAAAGAGCAACATAAAAACATCATGATTTGTGTTGTTGTGTATTTTCTCTGACAGGCGTGGTGGAAGTGTATCGTGTCACCAGGCGCGTGGAGCTGGGCATCAAGGCGACAGCCGTGTGCTCTGAGAAGCTGCAGCAGCTGCTGAAGGACATCAGCCGTGTGTGGAACAACCTCATGGGCTTCATGTCGCTTGCCAAGCTTGCTGTAAGATGCTCAAAAAATATAAATATTCCAGAGCACAGGACAGTTATACACTAAACATACAGCAAAAGATGCTCTTTTTACTGCCTTCCATCATCACCCAGACCAGTTTAAACTCTTTAAGTGCAGGCACACATCCACACATGATAATAGAGCACTGTGGGTCAATTCACAATAAAAGGGCTGCCAATAACCTAATGAAATGTTAGTGAATCCAATATTGTCAGTCCATTAGCTTAAAATCATTGCTTCATCGATTTGGTTGCGATGTAGCCAGAGCCTTTTGGTAGGTCAGTGTTTGGATCAAAAGGGATGACAAGGACTGTATAGATTTACTCAGCTGTTGCAGAAATAGAGAGGAGGAGGACTGTCCTCATCCACAGGGCCAGCAGAGAAGCAGAACATTGTTTTTCACACTGCAGAATATAACACAGACAGTATCTCAAGGAGGAACAATATGGAACTAATGTTTAACTGAAGAATGCAGAAAAAAAGAGATGTTTATCCTGGTATTGTTTGTTTTTACGCCACATAGCTAAAGTCAAGAAGAGTCTTTATAAAAAGTTGATGTTAAAGGTCCCATGGCATGAAAATGTCACTTACAGGTTTTTTAACATTAATATGAGTTCCCCCAGCCTGCCTATGGTCCCCCAGTGGCTAGAAATGGGGATAGTTGTAAACCGAGCCCTGGGTGTCCTGCTCTGCTTTTGAGAAAATGAAAGCTCAGATGGACCGATCTGGAATCTTGCTCCTTATGAGGTCATAAGGGGCAAGGTTACTTCCTTTTCTCTACTTTGCCCGCCCAGAGAATTTGGCCCATTCATGAGAGAGAGAGAGCCATCATGACTTTCAAACAAGCAAAGTGGCAGTTGGTCAAGGCCGCACCCCCAGCCTCCACCTTGCCCCCCCTCTCCTCCTTAACAGCTAAAGACTCAGAAATGGCACATACTAAGGAAATGCTCATTGTGGTATTGTCTCTAGTAGCTGTAATTCTGCACCACGGCTGAGTTTTGGGAAAGAGACTTCAGATACAGTATTAGGGGACCACTAAGGTCTATATAAAAGCACCATGTCATGGAACCTTTAACTGTAAGCAGACTGCTGTTATTATAAGAATAGAAATGGACACATTTTGCTTTGCAAGTAAAAGTTGTTTCTGTTTTCTTTTGTGGGTGTAGCCTGATGAAAGCTCCCTCGATTTCTCCTCCTGTATTCTGAGGCACGGCATCAAGAATGCCAAGGAATTGGCTTGTGGGGTGTGTCTGCTCAATGTTGATTCTCGCAGCAAGGTTTGTGGACACAAAAACACAAACACAAACATACACACACACACACAAACATCTGTTAGTGGATGCATTTTTACATAAATGTTGTGCTCATCCACACTGGATAACAACTGACATTTCTTTGACTTTGAAACGTTTTGCAGAACAAAGAAGAAAGCACTATTGGACGTCTGTTTAAACGAGTATGAGACATTCAACTGTCAACCAAATCTCATTGTACTCTTTCCCACTGGGGGCCTCAGGGGGCCTATTCTTCTCTTACCGATGAGCCGGGCGGGGGGCCAAAGTGACAGGATTCTCTTCTCTCCATTCCTCTGCTCTTACAGGCAAATAACCATTGTCTGCATAGACACATACTGTAACAGATAGATACCATTTGACACTCTTTTAAACTTGAATCAATTGACTTGTTAAGCCCCGCCCCTCTTAGTTACTGTTGCAATGCCTGTCAAGCTTTCTGTTTCTCACTTTGTGCAAATGCAGTTTGTCATGACTCTTCAAGTGTAGACAGATGCAGCTCCTCATTTCAAGCCGGTGACAAAGATGAGAGCTGTCGCTGGCAGATCAGCTATAGCTGACTATGTTATGTATTTTTTGTTTCCAACTCGCTGGTTTGATGGCTACTAGAACTGAAACTAAATCTGAATGCCCAAGGCAAAGACTCAGCACCCTCACCAGCTGATGATCCATGTAAAACTGTTTTCTTATTGTATTGCAGTGCAGATTAAAGAGTTAGTTCTGGAGACTTTTAGCATGAGAAGTTTGATTAAACTTTTAGAATGAAGACTACAGTGATTGTCAAATCGTCAGTGATTGGAGTGTAAACTTCCTTAATTTTGATAAACAGACAAGAAACTTTAGCTTAAACTCTAATAGCGACCGGCTTCCACACTGTTTGGAAATAGTTTTAATGTTTTAATGTAACCTGTAACAACACAAAATAATGTAGCTAGTTAATTATAAGTTCCTTAACTTCTGAATTAATTCCCTGTTGCAAGCTTTGGTGTAGGTAGTAAGCTAGTTAGCCGGACATGCTAATGATTGCTGCTTACTTTAGGGGAGACAAACACGTTTAATGCGTTCTTTACACTTTTGCTCTTGTGTTAAAAAAAAAAAAAAAAGATACCACCATCCAAACTATTTTAACGCTGGGTGTCCTATGCTTCAATGTGAAGAAATCCAATGCTTGACAGGCCTAGTAGTTAAAGCTGCTAAGCTATGATTGGACAACCACAGGAGGGGTTTAACAAACTGTTATACTCAAGGATGACTAAAGAAAAGTGTATCAGGCGCCTGGGCAGCTCACCTGGTAGAGAGCGCCGCGCTCCCATATATAGAGGTTTACTCCTCAACGCATCGGCTGCGGGTTTGACTCCAACCTGTGGCTTTTTGCTCCATGTCATCCCCCCTTCCCTTTCATGTCTTCAGCTGTCTTATAAATAAAATGCCCCAAAAATTATCTAAAAAAAACAAAATGACAACTGTGAATCATAATAATAATAAGCACTCTTGAAATAAGTAAGAGGGAAAAGTTGTCACTTTGGCACCTCAGGATGCACTCTGGGATTGGTTCTTTAAGGTCACAAAGGTGGTCACTTTGTCTTGGAAGGGTTTCATTTTCTATTCTGTCGCCTCTATCTTGAGGTAACAGCTCACCTCGCCACTTTCTTCTAACAATCATTGCTGTTTCTGGTAAGCGTTCTATTATTAACTCTGACTGGGGCGCTATGTGCAGAATTGCTGTATGTCTACCTCCGTGCCTACGCTCGCTGTGCTTTTCATCGACGCAGGCCCTTAATGGTATTCTCGGACCCTGCGGTTTAGAGGGCAAGATAGAGGTGCTGATTGTTTCTCGTGTTCCTTTGGCTGCTCAGCCAGAAACAGATGGATGGTTCAGGGAAGATATGGCTGACTGAGAGGCATCTAGAATACAAGCAGATGTGGCTTACACATTAGTCACAAGCAGAGTACAGCTGACAATAGACCTGCACACACAAGCAACACACTCTCTCACACCTCTCACTCTGGTGTGCATAGAGGCAGGCTGAAATTAATGCAGTTTTATTTTGTCTGTGTGCCACTAGCATGAGATTAATAACCCATCTTTTAATTGCATTTTTGGCAGAGCCACACTGGTAAAAACGAATAAAAGCCAAGTGGAGAATAGCATCCCCTCAGAGAATAATGAAGTGAAAGAACAGCTTTGGCTACAGCAGACTGCACTGATTGTTGCATTGTCCTTTAGTGAAGAGGTACTGATTTGTTTTTCAACCGAAGGTACTGAAGGGAGGAGATATTGATGTGGCATCAAAGAAATGTGAAAAATGCTTGACAGCAGATGAGCTTCATGGTTCCTGCTTAATTCCTGCTGCAAAATGTTATCCCATTTGTTGACAGAATATGCCCCAAAAATCATTTTGTGATATTGAGTGAGTGTCTCCCTCTCACCTTGTTGCTGTTGGGCCACTAATTTTGGAATGCCGCAGTTGTCATCTCTAATTCTTCTTTGGGTCAGAAGGCAGGGATGGGCAACCGGGAGCATCTTCATCTCATCTCAGTTTATCACTCAAAGGCTGCAGCAGTTATGTTTTGTGTGTGATACTTTTCAGCTAATGATGCTCCAGCACTACTGCTAAATGATAAATGCTAATTTGAGCAATTACTGGGAGAAGCACTGGAAAGGGTTTTAAGTTGAATAATTTAATTTAGCATTTCTGGCTATTTATATTAATGCAGGTTTCTGAAGTGCCTTGCGGATTTGGATTGATTATTCTGTGTAGCTTTTACTTCAAGTATGACAGACGTTTTGGATCAAATCCGTTCTTTTGCCAACTGTTCCCATCCCCCCAAACTTTTAGTTTATAAATCAGTTTTCTGGTGGCCAATCTCTGTCACAGCTTGTGCCTCAGGTTAGCAGGGTTCCAACACACTTTAATAAAGTACTTGGGTAATAACAGGCTTTAAAAGGTTGGTAATTGACAAAATGTCTGCCTCACCAGGTTCAGTAATGAACTAAGAACGCAACATAAATCTTTGTAGAATTTCTGTCTGTTTCCCAGTAAGAAATATTTCTTAGCTAATAACGGGTGCTGCTTATGTGTTTTGGTCTCAATCGCCGCCACAATACTGCCTTTACACTGACAATGAAAGCAGAGATGTTTGGGTTATTCACGGTCAGCATTCGCCCTTTCCGACAGATGAAGGAGGTCCGTGTGAATGTGGAAATTCTCCAGTCTGAATTTTGTTATGACACAGGCTTTCGTGATTAAGATACTGCTTCTGTCCAACCTCTAAAGCCTGGATGTCACAGCGCTGCTTATAGCAACATAAATAAATTTGCTAGTTTAGGATTTAAATCACCAAACGCCATGATGTATTCCATTTTAATTAGAAGAAATACACAACTTAATAAAAACATACAATGCGGTAAAAGTGGAATGTATCTCAAGGAAGGTAAACGCTACCAAGCTGGCAGGAGATATGCAGAGAGTGAGGATTTTGTTGTTGGAGCAGCTGCTAATAGCACCAGAAAAAAAACTGGACTTAAATTTGTTAATGAATTATAAATTAAAAGTTTACATTTATTTAAATGGAATTATTAATTTTGATATATTGATATTTTCAATTTAAAATCAGCTCTACAGAATATGCTGGACAGATTTTTTTTTTTTTTTAAATATACAAGTGAGGTGCCACGGCATTAATGGTGATAGAGCTGGAGACGGGCCTTGCTGAGATTGACTGCACTGATCTGCAACAGTGGATGAAACCTTGAATCAATATTTCAGATCATTCATAACCAATCTCTTAAATTCTGAGATGGAAAATGTGAAGGAGCCCTGATGAAGACTAACTTTATGATTCTTTCATGTTTTCACCCACACATAAACTGGGGAAAGGGAGCACTGTCCTGGTGAAACACCTGATCTGAATCTTTGCTTACTGCTCATTCTTTGCACTATTTTCTTTGCTCCGGGCATTGAATGACCATGCTGATTCCTCTTGTGCTTACAGGCATTGACTAAAGACAATGACAGGAGGTTAAGGGTAATTATGCCTCATTTATTTTTTCAATTATCATAGCGTAGAAGTAGAGAAAGCAAGATAGACTTAGGGTAGTTTTAAATATAATCTACATGTATCTTTAAATGCAGCTACAAAGTTCAGCTGAATAACTAGTATTGTTTTATCTGACCATCTCCAGCTAAAAGCATGAACATTGTCATTCATGTTCCAGAGTAGTTACTAATGGCTGCCTGTCTGAAAAGGCTCAATAATTCTATATAGTTAAAACAGACTATATTGCCCCGTATTCACTGCCACACAGGTGAAGGCTAAGAATGATTCAGTGCGTGTAAGGGTGAAGGGACAAGTGTAGGTTTGAGAGGGAAAGGCTCTGTAGTGAAAGAAGAAAGGACTCACAGTGTTCTTTGTGTTACCCCCCTTTCGTGTAGCGTCCTCTCCCTCTAGCATTTTCCAGCTTAGGCTGTCGTTAAGTGCAGGTTTATTGAAAACAAGTAGGCCAGGGCACAAAAGGGCTCCACAAGGAAATCTGGAAATCAAGCTCTGCCTGTGAAATGTGAGTGTGTGAGAAAAAAAAGGCAATGTGGAAATGTGTCATTCAGTTTGCGTGAGAAAGACCTTCATCCAGCAAGAGCATTTGTGCTGTAGACTAAAATCAGGCAGGTGGTTGACTTAAAGGGTACATTTTTGTATTTTTCTTTTTTCCTCATGCTTTTGTGTCTGCAAGTGACTAATGCAAACCAAACTCTTTAAAATTGGTCTAGTAATGAGCGAGAACGCTGTAGCTGTGAATCGAGCTGCAGTGTACCCCTTTAGGGCAAATTTGCACCTTCATTGTACGTCTACTAAGGCTTGTTTTTGACACTGAGAGTCTCACATTGTGTCTGCACACTTTGGCAAGATGGAGAAGTTGTTTTATTCTGCCATGCTTTCATATGTAACTTACTGATGCCAGGTGAACACATTGACTTCAGCTAAAAGCATTTATCTTATCTCCCATCTGTCTTTAGCTCTCTTTTCTTGGAATAGCATTTTTGCTTTAGGAAAGTTTGCTTTGGTATAGGACTTCTTCGCTGCTCTGCTTGGCAGTAGTCATCCCAACTAAAACTTGCCACTGCAGTCCTGATGGTCGCAAGGCACAGTGTATGGAGTGTTTGGATGCTTTTGTGGCTGTATGCTAGCACAACTAGCCTCAACTTCAGTTTGTATTCAAAGATAACATCTATAATAGCTGTGCAAAGTGTAGCTCAACATAAATCTTTTAGATAACCAACTTACTGTACTCCAAAACAACAAACTAGAGCCCGACCGATAAAGGATTTTTAAAACCGATGAAGATATTTGATCATTTAAAAATCTGATATTCCAATATATTGGCCGATATATATTTTAAAAACAAAATCCAGAAACGCGTACCAAAACATAAACAGATTTACCTAATATTAGTTATTTGTAGTTATTTATCAGTTCTCACTAAAATAATATAATTTGTGTTATTGTAACAACAGATCAGAGGAACATCAAAATGTATAAAAGTTCTGATAAATAAAATGTAGAAAAATACAAACTTAAGATATGAAACTCCATTGCCAATATATTGGTCAGGCTCTACAACAAACTCCCAGGAACTCCTTTTCCCCATTCGAATACCACACCGCTTTCTTCTGGCAAGTCATCTCGTGAAATTATAGAAATAATCATATTAACAAAAAAGAGACAGTTTTAGTGTATAGAAATTGTTGATGCACATTTGCCATATATGATAAAAGTGCAGCCCGGTTACAGCATTCTCGCTCAATACTGGACTAATTTTAAAGGTTTTTGTCCACATTTGTCATTAGTCACACATATATATGGGAAAATAGTGTCCAAGTTGAAAAATAGTGAAGTTCCCCCCTTAATGGTGTAATGTCGTGGTATATTTTGAATGCAGTTGTTGCTTGCTGCATGCCCCTCCCCTCTCCTGTGTGGGAAGCTATGATTCACTGTACATGACTCATTCCTCTCTCCCGGCTTCAGCTTCCAGTATTTCACCAGGGATGCACACACACTAGCATCTCCTGATTGCACACACAAACAATAAGTTTAACAAAAAAATTGCTTTTCAGCCACAAAAGCAAATCATATTATGAAGCATCAAGTTTGTCGCTGTGGAGATTGTTGACCTTTGTCTCTGACTAACTAGATAATCTGAACTATATCTGCTGGTACAGAGCACCTGCAACTTCACTCTTAATCAAACAATGGCACATCAGTATGTGATTCATAACTTCCTACCCAGTTTGAAACTGTTAATATATATTTCATATTTTCAGACTCTTAACTCTTAATAAAATCTACAGCATCTAACTTTATTCAGTTTTTCTCTTGTAGCACCTCCGCCATTGTTGCAAAAATGTTTTGGGTTACTTCCATCGCTTGACAGATTTCTTGTTTACGCTGATGTTGAAACCTTACTGGCAAAGTTTTGTCTTCAGTCAATCTCCCCCCCCCCCCCCTACATTAGCATCATCTGATAAGACATACAGCCATGCTTGAGATTGCCTTCATGTTGGTCTGTCTTAATTTGCGTAATCAAAGAGGACGAAGTGATAAAGCATCAAGATGTCTTTTAATGTTCCGAAAGACGTGATCTATAATTTCAGGTTTAACACCCGCATCTTGATGTAAGAGCCAAATCTAAGTGTTTTTTTTATATTCAGTATTAGAATTGTGCTGATGAATTGTAGTTGTGTGTTGTGTTTTTTTCTTCAGCTGTAGCCACAACAAGTAGCATCACGTTAGAACTGTAAAAGCATAAGAAAGTGTCTCACTCCTGGCCCATATTTATCCCTCCTGTGTGCACAGATGGGTGTATTGTCTCTGTCCACGTGTGTAATATCTTGCCCTTTCACTTTGACAGGCATTCAACTCGGAGACGGACAACTTCAAGCTGCTGTACGGGGGACATCAGTATCACGCCAGCTGTGCCAATTTCTGGATTAACTGTGTGGAGCCCAAACCCCCCGGCCTCATACTGCCTGACCTGCTCTGAGCTCTGGGCTGTGGCTGCCATGGCAACGGGCCACAGGCTAACACATCCACAGATAGGTGAAGTGGCAACGCACCTCGCACTGCACGGACTCTCAGCTTGGACTAAGAGAAGGATGTTTATAGTCACTGGATTCCTCTATTTATTTATTTTTTTTGTTCTGTAATATCTTATCACAACTCAGCTGTCACTCACATCTGGTAGTTTGTTTAAATTTTAAGCTTTCGTATAAATATTTACCATCTATGGTGTTATTGTTACCCTTAGGTCAGCTGTATTGGTCATATTTAAATAAATTACTAGCAAGGCTTTTGAGAGATAATTTCCACAGATTTTCACTGCAGAAAAAGTCTATATTAATAATGATACAACTCATATTTAAATTATTAGGCGTGCAATATCATTATAAACACTGGAAGAGGAAGTCTGTAAACATCTTGAAATATTTGTTGCTTTGCTTCTGTTTGAGAGGATTTTTATTCATGACTCCCTTTGTTCCCACTGAACCAGAGCTGGTGAATCATAAGCCTATTAGTGTACTTGAATTACCTTTGTTGGTCGGGTCTGTTTTTGTTTTAATATGAAATCTTTAACATGCAAATGAGGCGGGGGTTTTATCTTTTCCCGATTTGTGTTGATTTGACTGCTTTAAATATTTCTTTCTTTTTTTGCACTGTTAAGGAGATTTCAGCATCTTGAAGCATTTCGAGTATTTTGTAGGGGTAAAGAGTTGTGTTCTGGTGACCTAAAGGGAACCATGTTACCAATTGTGTTTTTGTGATTTGGTGTTTTGTGCAACAAGAGCTGAATGTCTGCAAGAAGTTGTCTGATTCTGAACTAAAATTGCAGGAGCACTTTTTGTATATTACAGGGTCATGCTGTATCACTGTAATTATAATTAACTGTAATGTAATTGCAATATAAATAAATATCCATATAGTTTATTTAAAGTGTCATAGTTTTTTCGTTTTTTTTTAAAGTTTGTCTTGAAATAATACTCACATGCCAATATTATGGTAGACAACATATTCATAACCTGTTTTTATTTAGTAAAGAATGTCATTAAAAAGTCTAGTCTCAGAATAGTACAGTCCCTGACAAAAGTCTTGTCGCTTGTGTACAAATTGACCTGAAGTGCCGCTGAAATATATTTCTAATCAAGATTTATTTTTCAAGAAATGGCTCATTTTAATCCCAACAGCTTTTGTAATAATGTTTCAGCAAAAAAAGAAACTGTCAAGAAGTATTCTAATAATCACAGCTTGGTAAAGCCCATTGAGTCAATTTTTGCAAAGACATAAGTGTTGTCGCCTTGTCATATGAGCTTCACCTGTGACTAATAATGGATCAATTAGGTCTCAGGTGTGTATAAAAACAACCCCCGTACACTAGACCTTCACATCAACTGCAACTAGACCTCTGCAAACAGGCCTAAGATTCACCCTGAGACTAAAGTTTTGATTATCAAGAGGCTGAAGACCAGATCCACTGCTGATGTGGCAGACACCTTCAATGTGTCTCAGCGTCAAGTACAGAGGATTAAAAAACATTTGAAGACACTGGAGATGTTTTTGACAAGCCCAGGTCAGGCAGACCCCGCAAGACAACTGCTCGAGAGGACCGTTTGTTGGCTCGAAAATCCAAGGCCAGCCCATTTTCCACTGCAGCAGAACTCCACCAGACCTGGTCCCCTGAAGTCCCTGTGTCAACCAGAACGGTTTGTCGGATTCTGTCTCGAAATGGCCTCCATGGTCGAATCAGTGCCCAGAAGCCAGCTCTAAACAAAAGACAATTGAAAAACCGTGTGGCATTTGCCAAGGCCTACAGCCTGCTAAAAGGATGGACGCTGGAGAAGTGGAAGAAAGGGGATTTTTCAGATGAATCTTCTGTTGAATTACACCACAGTTGCCGCAAATATTGCAGGAGACCTACTGGAGCCCGCATGGATCCAAGATTCACCCAGAAAACAGTGAAGTTTGGTGGCGGAAAAATCATGGTCTGGGGTTACATCCAGTATGGGGGTGTGCGAGAGATCTGCAGGGTGGAAGGCAACATCAATAGTCTCAAATACCAAGAAATCTTAGCTACCTCTTATATTCCCAACCATAAAAGAGGCCAAATTCTCCAGAAGGATGGTGCTCCATCGCATACTTCCATCTCCACTTCAAAGTTCCTCAAGGCGAAGAAGATCAAGATGCTCCAGGATTGGCCGGCCCAGTCACCAGACGTGAACATCATGGAGCGTATGTGGGGTAGGGTGAAAGAGGAAGCATAGAAGACCAAACCAAAGAATATTGATGAACTCTGGGAGGCAGCAAGACTGCTTTCCTAGCTATTCCTGATGACGTCATCAGTACATTGTATGAATCCTTGCCAAACCGCATGGATGCAGTCCTTCAAGCTCATGGAAGTCATAAAAGATATTAAATTTGAATCTCACAGCACCACTATTTAATTTGCTGACATATTTTAGTATTTGTAGTAAATTTGTTCAATTTATGTATAGGCAACAAAACTTTTGTCTTGCCAAAATTTGACCTTTCTGTCTTGTTTAAATAATAAATCTTTTTTTAGTGAAACTAATTTATTTCAGTGCATTGAACATCATTTGGGAGGGTTTTAGCTTTTCATATGAGCTATTTCTTACACCAATTGATTAATTAAAAGTCAGGTTAATAGCAGGTGTTTCTACAAAATAGATAAGCGACAAGACTTTTGTCAGGGACTGTAGGCCAGACAGTCAGATGTGTACAGGGAGAACAGCAGACACATCCTTAGGGGGCTCCTGTTTTGAGGGATCAGGTGTAGCTGCCCCACGCCCACCTCCTTAGGTCTGCCTGTTGGGAAGTTGAAGACCCAGCTGCGGGGGGGAGTTAAGTCCCAGGTTATCAAGCTTTCTAATCAGTCTACTGGGGATAATTGTTTTAATGTGGAGCTGTAATCCACAGACAGCATTTTAACATAATTCCCCCTCCTGATGATTATTATGCCATTCTATACAGTGTAGTATGCTACTTCATTAAAGAATCATAGTATAGTAAAAAAAAAAAAAAAGAATTCCACTAGAGACTATCTTGGGCAATGGGGTCCAGGGGTGTAAAGTGGTGGGGGAGCTTTTCTTACTTCCGACACCCTATGCTCAGACCACATTCATTTTTGGGCGTGGCCTTCATGTTGAACTCAAGTACACACCTATAGAGGAGTTGTGACTGCATCTGGCTGCAAACATTGAATACACCTGGCAAAGTACTCAAACACTACAGTAGGTGTCTCTATGATGACACACACAAGGTGAAAACAATGCCAGCATCATTGTTGTGGCTGCTAATGAATCATACCGTAATATACTAGGCCTATACTATGCTATAATCCTATTTCCAGGCTTCATGCTAAGCTATGATAAGCTAAGCAGCTTCTGGCTGAAGCTTTGCAATTAGCGAACAGATGTGAGAGTCGATCCCTCTTACATAACTCAAGTCACTAGTCAAGAAAGCAAATATATTTTCCTTTTCCTTTCACACTCTTAAAAAGCATCAGTGTTTTTTACTTGTGTTACAAGAAGTTCTAGTGTTGGTTTTCTGGTTTCATTTATCCTGAATTTCTGTTCCAGTATGAGCATATTACGGCTTTGAATGAGTCATTTAAGTCACTTGGCTTTTTATATTATTCTGCCTGCTTTCCCTGAAAAGGATCCTCTTCCAAATGCATGAATGTTTCTGCACATTTTCACTCCGTCATTTTGCTCCATAATGTACTTCCTCTCCGGCCAGAGAAGCCTCATCTCCATCACTTTGCGACAAAATGGAATAAATTCTCCTTTGACAAGTGTGCTGGGCCATCGCTGGCAGTTGAGCTCAGCCAATCATATGAGATGTCTGGGGGCTCTGTGAAACCATTCTCATTATCATTCTCACACTTGTGTTCAGGTGTGCTCTCCAACATCCATTTTATCACTCGCTGTTCCCTAATTCATTTCCTGCAGAAAGTGAATTCACGGTGAACACTGAGATTACAGAAAATTACCAAAGCTGAAATCAATTACTGAATGATGCTGTGTAATTCGAAATGCAGACCGCATGTGCCTGCCATCTTCACGCCTATTGCTGAACTCTGGGAGAGAAGCGAGATTGAAGGGATATTGTGCTGTATTGACTGCTGCTCTTTGGGATTTCATGGCTGTAGACAATCACATTATTGACTAAAAACAGCTGATCTGCACATTAAGGTTCCCTTCACCCTTGTGAATAGAGTTGCTTCCTGCTTTACTTTCTTTTAATAACATTCCCTTTTATCCACAGATGAAAAAAAGAATGAGTATGAAGTATTTACAAAGCAAAAGCTGCTGTTTTTAGAGATTACAGGATTAAACTGTTAAAGTAGAGGAAGAGCTTGAAAGAATAATGGTGTATTCATGATGAGTAACTCATTCTGGATCTGGATGGAGGGCGGTAGTAGTAACATTTGAGAGTCTAAAACATCAATTTGCTTTTTTTTTAGGAAATTATTACAATTTCAACAAAAATTAACCAGTAGCATTGGGATAATCAATGCTCTGTTGTGGGCAATGTAATGTAATAATGGTTTCTAAATAATCTCAAACATACATAGATATTTATCAGCCAACATTCACACCAATGCCAGAAATCACTAAATTATTTACTAGACTTACCTAGCTAAAACAAGGCAGTCAAATCAAATTTGGGGGACTATGGTTTGTGTATTCTATATTTGTATTTTTTATTTTTCTGACTTCCCTGCCTTGTCTGTGGCACTCACCCCAAACCTGATTGTTCCCACTCTAACTCTTTAAAGGTCACATGGCATGAAAATGTCGTTTTATGAGTTTTTTTTTTAATTAATATGCATTCCCTCAGCCTGCCTATGGTCCCCAGTGGCTAGAAATGGTAATAGGTGTAAACCGAACCCTGGGTATCCTGCTCTGCCTGAGCAGAAAATGAAAGCTCAGTTGGGCTGATCTGGAATCTTGCCCCTTATGAGGTCATAAGAGGCAAGGTTACCTCCCCTTTCTCTGCTTTGCCCGCCCAGAGAATTTGGCCCACCCATGAGAGAGAGACATCATGGCTTTTTAAACGAGCAAAGTGGAAGTTGGTCAAGGCCACAACCCCAGCCTCCACCTTGTCCCCCCCCACTCAAAAGCTACAGACGAAAAAATGGCACACACTAAGGAAAGCTCATTGTGGGACTGGCTCTAGTGGCTTTAATTCTGCACCAAGGCTGAATTATGGGAAAGAGACTTCAGATATGGTATTAGGGGACCACTAAGGTCTATATAAAAGCATCCAAAGAGCACCATGTCATGAGACCTTTAAAGAAAAGGCCACACATGTTTATAGTTAAAATAGATTTTTTTAAAAGCTAAGTAACTTGTTAAAACAGCAGGGCACTGTAGTTGTTAGCAAATAATACTCATAAAGGAGTAAAGGGTGCATTTGTGGGGATCTATTTCCATTTGTGGATTGATACACATTTGTTGATCTAAGAGGGACAGTGCATGTGGGATTTCAAAATAGCTACAGTGCCCATGTTCTTCCAGTGCAATAGTGAGACTCACTGATGTTTTAATAAGTTCTGGTTTTGGTCTTTTTCCGGGATTTGAGAAAATGAGCAAATTATCCTTTACCACTAGTTCTCTCTTCCAGCATTTAATCAAAGAAAGCACCGAAAGGCAACACTTGTGGATTTACGGGGCCTCAATTTCACCATTAATCAATTTTCACTGTGATTTTCAGTACAAATTGAATCCAGCTCCGTGGCTAACAGTCTTTTTCCTCAGTGTCGGCTCCATCAATCAGTTCAGACAGTTAAGGATGTAAAGGCAATGGACAGTCAGTGTTACATCCCAGAGACGACAGACCGATTCAGCTGCTCACTGAGGAGGAATGACTTTTTTCACTACAAATCAAACTGTATCAGCCAACATCTCCTACTGCGTTTCAGATGACCCATAGTCTGACTCTGAGGCTTTTATAAGTCTTCCAAGTGCTTTTGGCAGCCAAATAATCAGCATTTTCCATGTAACTGTTTATGTTTATGTCTTTATGTTTTCAACTAAAAAATAAATACTTTCAAACATATCCAACAGCATATGTCCTGTGAATAAATTTAGGTTGTCAAATTACAACTCTAGAGGGCGGAGAGCCTGAAATTGAAGCAGCGGTGAAAGCAGCATGTTTATATTAATAACTGGCCTTGTGTGTATGGCCTTGTTAAAATGGAAATGCAGGATTTTTGCCTATAGATACGGGAGGAGTGCTGTAGCTCATACCGATTATAGTGAATTATTAAAGGCTGTATAATCTGAAGCCCAGTGAAGGCATGATTCAGTTATTCATTGCACTTATAGCAGACGGTTATTTGCTTTGTGTGGCTGAAATAAAACCTGGACAGACAGATATGCTGAAATAATAACAGAAATGTTCCCTTTCCCCTATTTTATTTAGTATTCTAATTGTTGAGTTGTATTTTTTGTACATTTTACCATCCTTAAAGCTAGTTTCTGATTCCCCCATGAGGAATTCAAAGTAATGACAACACCATTGTTGGTGCGTCTACACCTTCCTCCTCCACGCAGTTGCTAGTAGCCAAGGAGGACATTGAGGATTAAAAAACATGATGGCGTTTTCAGAAGAGGTCATTTATCCTGACTTAAGTTTCTGCACGGAAAAGTCACCGGACGCCACAATCTACTGAACATAGTCACACTGACAGATACAGAGAGAGTTGTATGGAGCGTATAGTCTTAATTAGCTTTGTAGCAATGGCTTGAATGTAACGGATGTTCTTTAATATCAAACAGTAATGCAAAAGCTTTAAAGCCGTCACTGCCCTCTCCCACTGTCAGAATATTGTCATGAGAGGGAGAAATACAGATGTCTAAAATCAATCAAATGTAGGAAAATTGGGATCAGCCTTGAAAAGTCACAATGTGTACACAACATACACTCCTATTCAATCTGGTAAAAACTCAATACTAGAAAGACAAACTACTGAGAACATGTCCTCACAGTTACAGCTCTGAATGGAAAGTTGACTTTTTGATGATTTTTTTGGCAATCAATGAAGTTGTTTATCAAGCAACAAGTCTCTGGTAGTGATGAGTATCATGTTGTTGAGATATTTCTGTCTAAACCAGGGATCTTCAACAGAAGGTCTATGACCCCTGGTCCTCAGTCAATGCTCGGCGGCAGTGACAAATTATAGTTACGTTTTCTTTATTTCTTTCAAAAATTAGAAATGTGTTGAAAAAAATAACCCAACATATTATTAGCATACTGTCCTATAGGTAAGGTAGTTACTACGGCCATCCACAGATACAGTTATTCCGGATTCTCTGTGCCTGTATGTTTAACAATAAAACATGATTCATAAAAATCATTCCAACATCTATTTTAGTAGAATTAACTTAGTATTAATTAGTATTAGAATTAATTAGTATTCTATGATAAAAGGTATGTATATAAAGGCTTTAGGCCGCCCTACACTTTGTTGTAGCCCAGTGTAATGTACAACATTTTATACAATATATATATAGTAGGGGGTCCCTGCTCCGTCTCTCTTCCAGTTAAGGGGTCCTTGGCTGAAAAACATTGAAGACCCCTGGTCTAAATTAAAGTGGTCGTCCAGAGCAATGCCGCTGTATTGGGTGATCATACATGTCAAGATTTCATGATTTTTCCGGTTTTATATAATTGTAATCTCAACATCTTTGGGTTTTGCCTGGTTGGTTTTGACAAAACAAGCAACCAGAACACTGAGATTGAGGGAAGTGCGTCAAGGGGTTGGTAGTAGCTCAGTCTATAGGTGGTCCGGTTGAGAACCGGAGGGTTACTGGTTCAAGTCCCCGTACGGACCAAAGTATGGTGGTGGACTGGTAGCTGGAGAGGTGCTAGTTCACCTCCTGGGCACGGCCAAGGTGCTCTTGAGCAAGGCACCGAACCCCCAACCGCTCGGGGCGCCTTTCCATGGGCAGCCCCCTCACTCTGACATCTCTCCATTAGTGCATGTGTAGGGCTTGAGCATGTGTGTGTAATTCAGAACTGTGTATAATAACAACAGAGTGAAAAGTGTAGTTTCCCCTTGTGGGATTAATAAAGTATAATTAAAAAATAGCAACAACAACAACCTTTTCACTAACTTTTTATAAACTAAAACAACTGACTGATTAAAAAAAATTAACTACAAATGATTCCTAACGCAGATCATAGTAACACACAGCAGCAGTTGGTTGCAGCTCACCAGTGTTGCTGCCGTCTTCATCTCCATCTCCCCAGACTTGATGAGCAGTGTTGGTTCTGCAAGGCCTGCACCACTGGAGCCTGGCCTGCCTCTGACACTCGGGATGATGCAAATGGCTCTGCTTACTGCTTTAATGATAGATGATAGTATCCTGCTGTTGGTGAAGGATGTGTTTACTTTTAGCGCGTGACTATGCTTTGGAAACCTCCCGCGTATAGTCACATCAACACAGCGAAGACGGAGCGGGGGGAGGGGATGATTTTATTTTTTTTACTGTGAGAAAATCGTCTGTGCGGTGTGTAATTTGAGCCCATCACTTGTGCACTCTGCAGTGGTTGGCCCGCCATCAGACATCTCTCTGGGTAATGGCATTCATTGTGGAGGCCTCTCCGGAGGTCCCTCAGAAAGTGTGGGCACAAGACAAATGGCCCTCATCAATAATCTGTCGGCTGCTATAGCCACAGAAATATGAAAATGAATGACAGAGTGTTTCTTTGACATCTGAAGATGTCTGTTTGGGAAAATAGCTGTGCAGAACAACCATCAAGAGGCGTTTGTCGAAGGAAGCACCCTTTTCATGCAAAAAACATCTCAGAGACGTTGTTGTAGTTCCCAATAAATATGTCAATTCTTATTCCTGTAGAAGCCTTAAATGTTTTATGTTTGAGGTGTATTGCTTCCAGTAATCCAAACACATTTGAACACAAACAGTGAAAATAGATCTTTTTTTATTTTTTATTATTTTAATATGTTTTAGGGTGGGGAATCATTAGAAGTGAGATTACAGAACATCTTTCCCCTGCTAATGATTATTTACCCCCAAACTTTTACTCTTTTGTTTTTTATTGTAATATCACACTTAATCTATCATGTCATAACATTGTTGCACTGATCTCTGAAGGTTGAAAATGTCAACTCTGTCACATCCAACATCACTGCTGTGTCTGTTGACCACACCCAACAGTATTATTATACTGCAGTATAGTGTAGGAGTGAGAGTCAAGAAGGTAATTACAATACAAACCTTATACGATACATTCTGCAGTAACAGTGGTATCACAGTATGGCTGATTGTGCAACACATGATATATTATAGGAGTCATCTGATACATATAGTGCTGAAAAATGAGTTGAGATTAGTCGATAAGATCATTTATCTCTGGTGCCAGCTTCTAAAATGTGAGAATTTGCTACATTTTCTCTTTATATCTTTTAATGAAACACTTTCAACATGTTTGTTAGACCTAGAGAGGAAAACTTAACTCTAAAATGGGAAGAAAGCGTTTTAACAAACATTCACTGCATTGTTACTTTCATGTGACATCATTGGTGATGGTGGTCTGTATTGTGATTCACTGCAGTATTCATTCTTTTGTCCCACCCCTACAATTACTTGTGGGGCGTGGGACAGGATGTGCAGCAAAGTTAAAAAGAAGTTCAACCAGCAGCAGACGAAAGCAGAAGTAGGATCTTCAGCCTGTGACATCGCTGTTTTGGGCGAGTTTACACACAGAAATATAATGTGTTTTCCGTCTTGCTCTGATCTTTTTGCAACCTATGACAACAAGGCAAAAACAGCGGGATAGAAAATATTCTTCAAAGAATCTATCATAGAGCTACCAGTTCCCTTGAGGCGGCATATATATTTTTTAATACAGCGTCAAATAGCACTAAAATAATATAGTGTGGTCACCCTGTGGTACACAGGAGCTTTCCCTAAACCTTGACTTTTAGCTCACATCTTCTAAAATGTTTCACCTTAAAAAAGGTAGCTATAACAACATATTTATATGTTCAGTTAAAGTATGCCATTTTTCCTCACTGTCAGTACATTCCAATAAAATAATTTGTCTACATATTTTTTTTCTGTACACCTATATTAAATGCTACCATAATTGAGAGCATGCTGCTGCCCTTGACACTAAAGATTATTGCAAAACTGGCACAATACCACCACATGACATCATCACGTCAGGAAAAGGACTTCAGCTGCATCACTGTCAGAGCTGCAGAGACTCGAGCATAGCTAACACCTTCACCGAGAGCTCGTCCTCCACTGAAACTGGAAAGACAGACCAGGAGATAGACGGCACAGACTTCCACGCCCTGATCTTGTTTTGGTGTCTGACATCATTGTGGTCCCCGTGGATCCTTTGGTCTGAAGGATTCTTGGCTTGGAGTCACTTTGCTCCCACTAAAAGACAAAATGGAGGCAGCTGGTTGGACTAACAGCACCGAGAACCAGTGTTTGGTCAAGACTCCCTCTGTCCAAATGCACCAGTGTTCATTAAATAAGCCTCACACAGATGTACACTTACACGCCTCTCACTCCGCCTGTCCTGAACATGCATGAAGCTGCAGTCCAGGAGGGCAAAAGGGCCTCACTTCCTCCCCCATCTCCTCACAGTAGATCTCACAGGCCCCAGTATGGAGCCAGGCTCCTGCGGTCCCTCTCATAAACATCAGGTATGACCCCAAAGGGTGTCTGCACCATCTTAACAGAGTTTCTACCAAACAGCTTCCTCTCGTATTCAATGAGCTGGCGCCAGAAGCCGCCGTTGGGCCTGATGATGGGGCGGCGGGCTTTGACCCAGGCGTGGGCCTCGGCCAGAGATACGCGGTGATACTTCATGAGGTACGCTAGACAAAGAGAGGCCGAGCGGCTCACCCCAGCCGCACAGTGCACCAGCACCGCCCCTCGCTTCCGTCCCACGCTGTGGATCTTGTCAGCCACGCTGTCGAAGTACAAGGAGATGGGGGAGTGGGGCATATCTGCCAGAGGGACCTTTACATACTCCATGTGAGGCCAGTTGAAGTTGGGGAGCTCGATGGTGGCGTTGACCACACAGGTGATGCCTTTGGACAGCAGCAGGCTGCGGTTGGATGCCACATTTCCTCTGCTGAGGAAGAGGTTGGGGGTGATTTGTGCGATGCCCCCCAGCAGGCTGCCGTGCTCAGGCAGCAGCCTCGGCACCATGGTGGGCACCATGGAGCTACGGTGGTGGTGGTGGTGGTGGTGGAAGAAACCTTGGCTTCGAGAACCCATTAAGGAATCAAGTGGTTTTAAGAAGAATGGGGAATGTCTTTAAAAAAATAATCAAAATCTTCAGGAGCTCAGAGTCATAGTAGTGCAGGTAGACAGACAGCTCCTGTAACACACAAACAGATTTCACTTTAATCTAAATTAAACATTTTTCTACTCTACTGTAGGCTGAGCCCTCAGGCTGTCAGACGTACAAACACTTCTCAAGGACGAGTAACAACACTGCTGTTTGCGAAGATTACAAAACATAAGTGTTAAAGACCTTCCAGGAAATGTTATTCTTTACACTTAATGAAAATCCCAGAGAGATAAACCTGTTAAAGATCAGATATAAAAGCTGATTAATTTAAAAACACAAGCCACATTCTTCACTTTACAATTACATTAAAAGGGTTTTCTTGACTTCCCAGACGGATAAAACAGGAATCTATCTTGGCCGGAGAAACACATCTATCTATCTATCTATCTATCTATCTATCTATCTATCTATCTATCTATCTATCTATCTATCTATCTATCTATCTATCTATCTATCTATCTATCTATCTATCTATCTGTATGTTTCTCTACATTCAGGTCAAATTGCCTCCGGGAGGCACACTGAGACATGCCTCCCTCTGCCGTGTGAGTCTCCCTGGAGGCGTGCACACACCTCATCTCATGTCCATCCATTCACAGCCCTCGCTTACAGATTACATCTCTCGTCTCTCTGGCTCTCGCTGCTGTTGATGGGTGGAAAGTAATCATATACAGTCTGATCACACTAAAGTGGGCTGATAAAAAAACTTCATTTAAGCACCACGTTTTCTAAGGTTGACTAATCCAATTCCATTTTCTTTTTTCCAAAAAAGATGATCATACGATGACACAGATAAGGAAGAAACAAATAATATGCAAACCGTAATGTGACATTTCTAGCTGGACTGTACATGATGGAAACAGCCTCCTGTGTTTATCAGCAGAGAGCCCACAGCTCTGGGTGCTACTTCACACACTGTTGCACTTGTCATCCACACCTTGTGCACCAGTCTGGCTGGCAGGTCTTTTTCTTTCATTTTCTGCTCCAGTCTGGTTAACAAGACAAACAGGTCAACTGCTCTTAACTGGAATTCAACCTGCAGAAAAAAATACCACATGCTGTCACCTGCAAAGGTACTGCAGAGAGCAAACAGGATTCTTTTATTTAATAAATTGTCATATAACACAAATGGAATGACGTGGATTTAAAGGACATGGTGCTCTTTGGATGCTTTTATATAGACCTTAGTGGTCCCCTAATACCATATCTGAAGCCTATTTCACAAAATTCCACCTGGGTGCAGAATGACAGCCACTAGAGCCAGTCCCACAATGAGCTTTCCTTAGTATGTGCCATTTCTGAGTCTGTAGCATTTGAGGAGGAGAGGGGGGGGGGGGGGGGCAAGGTGGAGGCTGAGGGTGTGACCATGACCAACTGCCACTTTGGTCGTTTGAAAGCCATGATGTCTCTCTCTCATGGGTGGACCAAATTATCTGAGCAGGCAAACCAGACAAAGGGGAGGTAACCTTGCCCCTTATGACCTCATAAGGTGCAAGATCCCAGATCGACCCATCTGAGCTTTCATTTTCTCAGAGCCACAGCAGGATACCCAGGACTTGTTTACACCTATCACCATTTCTAGCCACTGGGGGACCATATACAGGCTGAGGGAACTCATATTACTGTTAAAAAACCTCATAAAGTGAAAATTTCACGCCATGGGTCCTTTAAATATATGTATGACCATGGCGGCAGCTTTTTAATCCACAATCAACAAATTTGTTGATGGAAATCAGTAGTTCCCAACTTCGAAAATCAGGACCTACTGTATCATTCAACAGGATAAGAACAAAGAAATAAATACAGTATTTCTGCTACACAACACTATGTATTTTTCCAGACTTTCCTAGTTTAGTCTAATGAATTACCAGATAATTTTGCCTTCCTGTGTTGTCTCTAGAAAAACATTTTCAGATCGCATTGTAGTACAAATGGTCGCACGTAGCCTACTGTAGATAATACTTTGATTTAACAAGAAAAAAATGCTTTAAATGTAACATTGCATAAGGCTTTTTCTTTCCAAAAGTACATTTTCTACATACCTCAATTTTTAGTACTGCCTAAAGATTGCAAGAATAAAAGGAAAGGATGTTAATCTTCCTCTCCAGGTTTGGAGCTCCCTTGCTTCCTTGTCACCTTCCTCTACACCCTCTCCTCCATCGACCACATCTTTACCACCTTAGCATGGTCTGCTATTCTTCCCAAAAAAACAAAAAAGCTTCAAAGTCACAAAAACAACACCCTACTCCCTTCCCGTTCAGACAAGGTTTCTCAGGCTTGCTCCTGGTTCCCAGTCAACCAGCACTTTGCCTCTGAAATGGTTGCCATGATCCACCTTCCTACACACCGTCGCCACTGGTGATGAGACAACAAATGCAGCGATGCAGACTCTGGGAAATGAGTGCTACCGTCATACAATCAGGGGGTGGTTGGCAACGCATCAGAACAGAACTGAGAAGCATGGGGTTTTTGGCAAGAAGCACCATATAATACACACCTCTTGCATCAGTTCTACTACTTTGATAATCAATCCCTTTTCAAGAATAAATACATAACATCCTCTACATTCTCGTTACAATGATTGTTGGTCAGAGCCACTGTGTATACATATATATATATGTATATATACATGTATATATATATATATATATATATATATATATATACAGTGGCTTGAGAAAGTTTACACACCCAGGCTGAAGTTGATTAAAAAGTGGAATAAAAAAACATCTTTTGGAAATTGATCTTAATACCTTCATTTAAAAAAAAAGGAAAATACAACCAAGGACACCAATTTTCTTTGTGAATGAGTAATGTATTGTAAATAAATAAATGTTCTTCCTTAAGTATACACACCCCTATGTTAAATTCCAATAGAGGCAGGCACATTTTTATTTTTAAAGGCCGGTCATTTCATGGATCCAGGATACTGGATACTGGATACTGGATGGATAAGTTCCAATGGCCTTTGGAATTAAAATAACCCCCCCATCATCACATACCCTTCACCATACCTAGACATTGACATGGGGAACTTTCCATAAGATCATCGCTCAATGCAAATCCACCAGCTACTAGGCTAACTTAAATGAAACCATGCCAATCTCTAGGCACTTGTGAATATTTCTACACTATTCATTCACAAAGAAAATTGGTGTCCTTAGGAGGTTGGATTTTCATAAATTCTTTGAATTAAGGCTTTAAGATCAATTTCCAAAAGATGTTTTTTTATTCCTCTTTTTAGTCAAGTTGTGTAAATGTTCTCAAGCCACTGTATATATAACTATAAAGATCTTAGAGCATCATTTAACACCATTGACCATACCATATTGTTAAAAAGGCTGGGACATTTAGTCGGCATTACAGGAATCACACTAAGGTGGTTTGAGTAATATTTATCCGATCAATCTCAATTTGTTAATGGTAACAATGAATCCTCCAAGCACGCTGAAGTTAGCCATGGCATTCCACAAGGCGCAGTGCTTGGACCAATTCTATTCTCTTTATACAGCATATGCTTCACATATCTGGAACAAATTTCCCAAAAAACTGCAGATCCGCTGCTACTCTCAGTTCTTTTAAATCAAGGCTGAAGACCTTTCTTTTTGATGTTGCCTTTCTTTAAATGGTTGTTCATGTCTTTAATGTTTAATTTCTTATACTGCACTGTAACTTTTATTCTTTTGTTTTATCTTTTTTTATTCTTTAACTGTCTTTTAACTGTTTTTGAGTAAAGCACTTTGAATTGCCTTGTTGCTAAAATGTGCTATACAAAGAAAGCTGCCTTGCCTTGCCTTCGTCTAGGCAATATTATTAAGAAACACTCAGTTAACTTTCATTGTTATGCAGATAACACCCAATTATGTCTATCAATCAAGCCAGATGAAACCAGTCAGTTAGCTAAACTTCAAGCATGCATAAATAATAAAAAACATTCTAGATGATCTACAATGACCTACAGTTAAACTCAGATAAAACTGAAGTTATTGTGCTGGGCCCTAAACACCTCCAAACTTCATCATCTAAAGATATAGCTACCCTGGATGGTATTGCCCTGGCCTCCAGCACTACAGTCAGAAATCTAGGAGTTATTTTTGTTTAGGATATATCCTTTAACGCGCATCTAAAACAAACCTCAAGAAAAGCCTTTTTTCATCTTTGTAACATTAATAAAATTAGGAACATCCTGTCTCAAAACAATGCTGGAAAACTAGTCCATGCATTCATTACTTCCAGGCTGGACTACTGTAATTCTTTATTATCAGGATGCTCAAATAAATCCCTTAGGATTCTCTAGCTGATCCAGAATGCTGCAGAATGCTGCGGAAAAGAGATCATATTTCTCCTGTATTAGCTTTTCTGCATTGGCTTCGTGTAAAATCCAGGATTGAATTTAAAATCCTTGTCCTGACCTACAAAGCTCTAAATGGTCAAGCACCATCTTATCTTGAAGATTTCTTAGTGCCTTATTGTCCCACTAGAGCACTGCGCTCCCAGAATTCAAAGTTACTTGTAGTTCATAGAGTCTCTAAAAGTAGAATGGGAGCCAGAGCCTTCAGCTATCAGGCTCCTCTCCTGTGGAATCATCTTCCGGTCTGGGTTCGGGGGGCAGACACCTTCACCACATTTAAGAGTAAACTTAAAACTCTACTCTTTGATAAAGGTTATAGTTAGGGAGTGAGGAGTTGCAGCATCCGCCTAGACCGGCAGGGGAGAGTGTTTAGCCCCAGACATGGCACCCCTTCTCTTCTCTCTTCATAGTCGTCAGATTAATTTACCATATAATCATTAATATATACAACTAGAAAGAGGCAGGGCAGTAAAGCCCGACCAGCCTCTTCTCTTTACCCTGTCTCTCTTAGTTATGCTGTAATAGCTTTAGACTGTCGGGGGACTTCCTTTGACACACTGAACTCCTCTCTCCTTTATCTTTCCAATTGTCAGCATCCATGTCCCAGAAATGCTTGTTCCTAACCTAGCTCTGGGGAGTCATTCCCTGGAGGACTTATGTTCTATTTCCCCCAGCATGTTTCCTTGGATCAGGGAGGCTCCAAAATCACGGTTTCAGCTATCACCATGGTCCTGCTACACGTCCTACGATGCCCTGTTGCATCTTCCTACGCTCTGCGGTATCCTGCTACGTCCTGCTACATCCTGCTGTGCCTTGTGATGCCACACAGTGCCCTGCTTTGCAATGAACTACTACAAACTACTATTTTTTTTGTCACTGTTCCATTATTTTTTATTGTGACTGTAATTAAATACATATATTTTATAACAATTGTAATAAATTGACTATTACAGTCAACCCCAACCGACCCGTCAGGCACCGCCTATCAAGAGCCTGGGTCTGTCTGAGGTTTCTTCCTAAAAGGAGTTTTTCCTCTCCGCTGTTGCACTGTTGCTTGCTCTGGAGGAAACTACTAGAACTGTCGGGTCCTTGTAAATTCTGGAGTGTGGTCTAGACCTACTCTATCTGTAAAGTGTCTCGAGATAACTCTTGTCATGAATTGATACTATAAATAAAATTGAATTGAATTGAATGAAGACATCATTGTTTATTATTATTAATATTATTTTACTGTTTTCTTTTTTCAGTGTGCCAATGTGTTGTACTAGAAAATAGTGAAAAATGTTGATGTCTTCAAATACACTGACCAACTTCGCAATTTATACATGACTTTATTGTAACTATACTGTGACTTTTTATCACTTTTTTCGACACGCTATACTGTGACTTTCTCCTCAACGTACTATATAGTAGGACTTTTTTATCACTTTTGTTGACATAATATACCAAGACTTTATTTAGACATACAAGTACATAGTACACATATCATTAGTTCCAACAAGTGGATGCTCCTCTGACTCCATTGTTCAATACCCAGTCTGGGCAGGGCATTTATGTGTGGAGTTTACACGCTCTTAAAGAATTTCTTTAACATACTATACTATGACTTTTTCATCACTAGGACCAACATTTTTCAACATACTATATTATGACTTTTCATCACTTTTTTCAACATACTATACTATGAGTTTTTTTGACACAGAACTCAGTTTGGTGACCTGGTGGCTGTGTGGTTAGTACATATCCCAATAGTTCCAACAAGTCAGCACTGCTCTAACTCCCAGTTCAATATCCAGTCCAGGCTGGGCATTTTTGGGTTAAGTTTAAATGTTCTTCCAGACCTTCTTTAACATACCATAGTACGACTTTTTATCACTTGTAATGACATACTATGACTTTTTTATTCACTTTCTTTCTACATACTATACTACAAATTTTTTATTCACTTTCTTTCTACATACTATACTATGACTTTTTTGGACACACTATACTATGAATCTTTTGACATACTATTGAAAGTCACTACACTAAAACTTTTTATCACTTTTTTGACATAATATACTATGACCTTTTTCAACATACTATACTATGACTTTTTGTCACTTTATTCAACGTAATAAACTATGACTTTTTTTGATTTTGTGGATTGCCTGGTAGCTGTGTGGTTAGTACACATCCCATTAGTTCCTACAAGTACACTCTGCTCTGACTGCTAGTTCAATACCCAGTCTGGGCAGGGCATTTGTGTGTGGAATTTACATGCTCTTACATAATTTCTTTAACATACTATTATACTATGACTGGTTTATCACTTTTTTCAATATACTATAATATGACCTCATACTATACAACATACTATGCTATGACTTTTGTCAACATACTATACTATGACTTTCTCAACATACTTTACTATTAATTTATTAACATACTATGCTGGGTCTTTTTAATCACTTATTTCAACATACTATACTATGACTTCTTTCAACATAATATTAAAAGTCACTATACTATGACCTTTCGAAAACTTTTTTCAACATACTATACTATGACTTTTTCATCTCTTTTTTCAACATACTATACTATGACACATTTTTTGACACAGAACTCTGTTGGTCTCCTGTGTAGTACGAATCCCATTTGTTCCTACATGTGCAACCTGCTCTGACTCCCAGTTCAATATCCAGTCTGGGCAGGGCATATCTGGGCTGAGTTTAAATGTTCTTCCAGATCTTCTTTAACATACCAGAGTATTACTTTTTGACTATGACTCACTTGTAATGACATACTATACTATGACTTTTTTGATGTACTATACTGAATTGTTTCTCACTTTTTTCTACATACTATACTATCACTTTTTCAACGTACCATACTATAACTTTCTTATCTGTGTGTGATGTGAAACGTGTGACTTTTAGTGATGAACACAGAGATCTACTTTTCCTCAGCTTTACAGAGCATTTAGTGTCTTTCAGCTTATTGTTTTCCATCCTGGGAGAAGGATCCCTCCTCTTAACGTTTCTTCCATTTTCTTTCCCCCGTTAAAGGTTATTTGGTGGGAGCTCTTCCGAATCCAAAGTGTTGTATGCTGAACATTTTGTAGAACCCTCTGAGGTAAATTTGTGATTATGGACTATATACACAAATAAATAAATAAATAAACAAATATGAATCAATCTTAATCTTGTTTTAACATTCATAATACAGTTTGTTGTGTACTTTCCAAATATTTGGTCAAACTTTCATGCAAATAAAGCCCCTTGGAATTTATATCAAAATTAAATAAAATTGACTTTACATACACACACACACACATTTATATATATATGTGTGTGTGTGTGTGTGTGTGTTGAATTTAAAAAAATCCGTCAATTCAGAAGTTGATATATCTGTAAATCAACTTATACAGCTGAGTGTTTTTTCCTTATCCAACTGATACAATCTTTTAAGCTTGGTTATCAGAAATTATTGACAACACCAGACTGATGTGTATGTGTGTGTGTGTGTGTGTGTGTGTGTGGGGGGGGGGGGGGGGGGGGGCAGTGATTCAGAACATGGTTCTGGTCTACGATAACTTTGACATCTGGCTAAAACTGAAAAGGTGAACTTTGAACAGATGTCCTGCTTACAAGACACTAACTGGTTCAACATGGTGCACAGTTGATGCAACAACACATGGAGATAACATTAGCTGACGTAAGTACAAACTCTGTTGCTGTGGCAACCCACTGACCACAGTAAAAAACAGTCAACAGAGAGATGAGGAAGATAAGAGAACCAAATAATCCCCGTCCTCTTCAAAGTGCTGATGTACCACAGCAGTGGGCTTTGCTGAGATTTGCTCCATCCACATGGTTATTTATACCCCGGGCAGGGCAGGAGCAAGGCTGCAGAGAGCCCAGGAGTGAGAATTATGCAGAATTAAATATCTACTCTAATGTTGTAGGTAGTAGGGATACTGCAGCTCACTGTCACTCAATCACTCACTGTGAGAATTAATTCTCAAAACATTTTCCCACAACTCCATTAACAAATTGGAAATGTGACCCTCCTGCAGGAATTCTTCAGCGGGAAAACCAAACAGCAAAGCTCACTTTCACAACTCTTTTTGGTAAAAATATCAACAAGAATTGTTGTTGAAAAATTGAATTCCTGACTGACACTTCCTCACATGTCACACACCACAGAAATAGATGGATAAAAACAGCTGGGGAAGGTGCACACGCCAACACGTAGCTCTCATTAGTGTCTCTCATTCAAAGGCAATCCATTTATTCAGTCTGAGTGATCTCTGAAAGTGACTCTGCTGCCAACAGTCTGGATAATTATCAGGAGAAAATGAGCGGCAATGACACAGCTTCTTAAATTCATGCAAACACAACTGATGCAGCTTTACAACAACTAACACACTATAGTGCTGCATAACAAAGCCGTCTGCAAAGGGTTTACAATTTAACATGGTATATCGTTTCAGCATGCACAATAGTCACGGAAGGATGTCAAGTCAGGCAAATTAACTCAAACAGGTCATGCTACAACTTTTTTGCTCCTTCATACAAAAGGAAAACATACACAGTTCTCATGTTCCATGTCTAATCCACTGTTCATTTCCATTCATTTCCTACAGACTAGGTCCAGAGATTGATAATGAACCAAAACTCCTTTTACATTACTCCAAATAAAATAGTTATGTACACTATTTACACCTTTCACTTCTACAGATATGTCCATGATGGATAATTGCACGTGTACAAGATAATAACAGCCTATCCTAACAATCAAGGTGTTTTTGATTAAATTATTTTGTAGAGCACAAAGTTCTTAATAGCTGTAGCCTGTTAATTTTGGTCTCAAAGTGCACCAGATTGATGCATTTCCCTTTAAAATGTACAATATTATTGTACATTCTACATTTTACATTCATGTAGGCTATGCTGTCATCTCGCAATATGTATTCCAGAAGACGTATAATATATGTTGCAATGTCTGTATTTTGAATATTGTTAACAGCAGCAACTGGATACATCTCACTCTACCCACCATGTTAGACCTCAGACAAAATGAGAGCCTGCCACACAATGCCATTGTGTCATGAAGTAAGAGATGGTGAGTGTGTAAATGTACTGCCAAACAAAAAAAAACACTGTGGCATACAATGCACATACAAAAGATTCCTCTTTGCCTTCAGTTTTTTCAGGCATATTTCACAGATGTCTATTGTATTTAGTCATAGATTTCACTTCTGCTTAAAAAGCAGAGTGTGTAGGAAATAGTATTAATGCAGTGGACAGATGAGACGGATAAAGGGAGTGCCTCTTTTCTTCTTTTAACATGCTGAGTAAAATCTAATGAGACCGCCTTATTACCTATAATTGGTGCTAACAAGCAGTGAATATCAAATAGAGCTAAGACCGATTCTTTAGTCAGTTCAATTTGAAAAAATAATCAACTATTTTAATTTGAAAAACGGATTTTGAGTTTTAATCATAAGCAGAAAGGCCAATGAATGTACAGGCTCTAGCTTCTAAAATGGGCTTTTCTTTGACTTCTCTGATATAAAAATAAATAAATATCTTTCTAACGTTTTTTTGGCTAAAAGAAGCAAATTGAAGATGACACCTTGGGCCCTGAGATGATCGAATGACCTAATTACTAATTTTCTTAATCAAGAAAATAACCAGGAGATTATGTGATAATGAAAATACTTATTAGTTGCAGCCAGCAGGCGATTTGAGGGTGCAGGGGCAGAGTTTTTTTTTTTAAGTTGAATGTTAGTCTAGTCTGCCTGACTCATTGAGCCTTTACCTGACTGAGGTATGTGCAAGTTAGAACCTACGGCCCGAACATGGCTCTGAAATATGAGTGGCCTCAGTCAGTGGCCACTGATATTTCACTGATCAGTGGTATCAGTATCCTGTGTGCTGATAGATCCATGGCGCTGTCCGGGGTGCTGAATCAGCAGACGGATTTGTAATTACATCAATTTTGTCATATCTATAATATTCTCTAAACTAGCCAATCACCTACTGGTTGCAGCCATAATATATCAATTAGTGTTTATTCTAAGGGAGTACCATGTATCCAATTGTGTCATACATTTAAATAGGGCTATATTTATAGGCTATATCGTCCTCAGGAAAATAAATGCTGTTGTTTAAGAAACATTAAGAATGTTAATGCCTCATGGAAAGAAAGTGTGACACTCAATGAAAATATGGAGCTTAAAGTGAATGACTCCACGAGTTCAACAATTTAGAATTCGAGCTGTGGACGAGGACTGCTCCTCTGAGCACACGCTGCTCGTCCTCGTACGTTAATAAGTTCAAGTGTCGGAAAAAGATCGTTCTAAGAATAAAGTATAAAAAACAGCCCGTGTCATATTAGTGTCCTAGTTTGAACATCGTGACGAAATTAATCGATATGTCTTCTTTAAACAGAAGTGAGGCAGGTGCGCTCGTTTCTTCAATTTCCCCCATCTTACATCAGAAAACTGATCACAATAAAACCTGAAGATAAATGCCCATAAAACACATGTTAAAATACACAAATGGATATAAATACAAATTTTAGGGGTAAATGACGCAGAAACTGCCTCCATCAAAACTCAACTTACCAGTCGATTCGGGCAGAGATGGAGGTTTTTTAAAGCGCTTTAACCGCTTGCCTCAATCCAGAGGACAGCTCTTCCACTCCGGTCAGTTACCTTCAGTCAGTCCGCTCTTACACACGTCCAGCGGGATGGTGAGAGGCCGGGTGGCGGGTGACAAACCGCGACACACAACAGCATAATGTGAAAGTCAACAGAAATACGAGCCATCAGTACAGCACAGGGCATCCTCTGTATGAGGGGTGATCAGTGCCACACAGAAGAGGTGGAGGAGGAGGAGGAGGAGGAGGAGGAGGAGAGTCTAGGCTCTTCTAGCACTAACTAGTCTGTATAATATTGCGTTCTATTTACCTAGGAACAGTGACACCGGGAATTATGTTACACCCGAGTTAAATGCGTTCGATTTTTTAAAAGTCATTTTTAATCATCTCTAACCAGGTTAGCCATTGTTAGCCATGCCAGTTGATAACAACGCATTTTGCAGTTTTTTGTGCATACAAACAGCACAACAACAACATGTCCACAGATAGCGCTGTGTGTACGACTGATTTAGTGGGACACAAATAAGACAAAAGTGTTTATAACTGTACGTTAGTACAGCTTTCACAATTGTTTATGTACGGAATGGCCATGTTGGATTTTTAGCTTGGGGAAAGCAGTGGTATAAGCCTATAACGCACATGAGATCACATAAAATAGCTGAAGATGTAGAATATTTACTGATTCTAGTCAGCATGCAAACTGACAATGATAGCCTTAGTATTTCTTTTCACTCTACTAGATTCAATTGGTTTCAGTCAGAGTGTGCATAAGGCCACTCACTGTTTTAACCACACCCTTGACCTTGTGCTGGCATATGGAATTGAAATTGACGATTTGATAGTATTTTCGCAGAATCCTTTATTATCAGACTATTTTCTAATAACTTGAATTCTCACTACCCGACTATACTAAAGTAAATAAAAGCTACATTCTACATTAGATGCTTCTCTGACAGTGCAATAGCTAAATTTAACGAAGATATTCCAACAGCATTTAATTTAATTCCGTTCCTTAATATAACAGAGGATCCCTCCCAAATCGATAAATTTGTAGATGGTGCTACGACCTGTCTACAACGACTTTAGACTCCTAGTTGCTCCTCTCAAAAAGAAGGTGATGAAGCAAAGGAAACTAGCACCTTGGTATAACTCATCAACTCTCAAATTAAACAAATCTTGCAAAAACTTGAAAGTAAATGGCATTCCATCAAACTAGAATCTCATTTAGATTGGCAAAACAGTCTGAAAATGTATAGGAAGGCCCTCAGAAATGCCAGATCAGACTATTACTCATTAATAGAAGAAAATAAGAACAACCCAAGACTTATTTTCAGCACTTTAGCCACGCTGACAGAGAGTCCCAGCTCTATTGAGCCATCTATTCCCATAGCTCTGAGTAGTGACAACTTTATGAGCTTCTTTAATGATAAAATTTAAACAGAGACAAAATTCACCACCTTTTGCCCTCAATTTCTAGCGGTTCACCTTTAAACGCAGTAGCACTAGAAAGAACAAGAACTCACATATACTTAGACTCCTTCTATCCTATAGACCTTCAACAATTTATGTCTAAGGTCTCTTTGGCTAAGCCATCTACCTCTCTCTTAGACCCCATTCCAACGAGGCTGCTTAAAGAAACGTTGCCAGTGGTTAACACTCCATTACTAGATTTGATCAATATGTCTTTATTAACAGGTCATGTACCGCGTCCATTCAAAATAGCTGTGATAAAAAATCTTCTGAAAAAACCTCCCTCAACCCTGAGGTTTTAGGAAATTATAGACCTACATCTAACCTTCCCTTTCTCTCCAAGAACCTTGAGAAGGCAGTCTCTAATCAGTCATGTGATTTTCTACATAGCAATAGTTTACTTGAGGACCTTCAGTCAGGATTTAGAAAGCATCATAGTACAGAGACCACACTGGTGAAAATTACTTGTGACATGAGGGTTAAACATTTTACTGTCCTTTACTCTCTGCAGCCACATGGCATGCTTTCCTTCTCTGCTGCTTGGCTTATCATAAATGAATGAGAGCAAAATTGTTATGTACGGGACCCAAAAGCAGAGATCAGGCAGGAAATCTGATCTTGAGGATTTATTAGAACACATAGTTTATACAAACAAATGAGTTCAAGTATCCAGCAGACAAAAAAAACACAAGGAGTCCAAAAGAAGCAGGCAAAAACTCAGTCCAGAATGAAGATTAAAAAAACAGGAACACCGAAGCCACAGGGAGATTCAAACAAACAGACACAAACGAAACATACAGACAGGAACAAAAGAAATGATCAGACAGGAGACAAAAGGAACACAGACACTAAATACACTGGGTAACGAGGTAACAAGAGGCAGGTGACACAAGGGCTGGGAAACAGGTGAGTAACATCGGGCAATAACGGGGCAAGAAAACACAGGAAGTAACTAAGACAACATAACAGAAACCAAGACTGTCAAAATAAAACAGAAAACTACAAATTACATAACAAATGTCCATCACATGTTCTAAACATCTACAGCTCCAGATTACCGTTGTAAGATTAACGCATTCTCAGTAAATTTCCAATTTTTCCAATTTGCTTTCCAGTTTTGTTTTATTTTGTACATTTTCATTTCTCAATGAAATGACTGAAGATAGGTGCCTGTATGCACGTTTGAGACAACAATCACCTTCCATACAGGCAATTCTACTTCACTTCTTCCTCTCTGGCATTAATAACTCCTCATACAGTGGCTCTGGGGGGGGGGATCAGGCACCTCTCCAGAGCACAATGCTGAAATCTATTGGTGAGATGCAACTACAGAACAAACAGACCTCTTGTCTCAAAGACTGACTAAAATGCAATTTTGATGTTTTTTGCAAATCTGACTCTTTCTAAACAAGACACTGTTTGATTTCTTCAAAATTTTTGTGATGCTTTTTCTCAGAAGTTATTGGAAAATGAGCTCTGAAAGTCAGCCGGGCTGTTTTAGAAATTCAGAGGTAATTTAACATCTAAACGTTGTTTTAGAGCCTTCTCTAATTCTGGTGGATAATACCAAATCTCTTTTTTACTTAGTTTTTTTACTTAAAACTGCCTTATACACATGCAAACCAGCCTTAAAATACCCCACAACATAGTATCATATCAATAGACACTCAAATTCCAAAACATATTACAGAGGACATGATCTTGGTGTCGCCAAGCCAGCCCCGCTTATCAGTCAGATTTTTCTTTAACCATGCATTTGTTTTCTGACAGTTAGATTAACTATGATAAATTGATCAATATGTGGATGGTTAGAAGAATTAAGTTTTAAAAAATCTATTAACCATCACTAGTTTTTAAAGTGATTTAAGTATCACTCTAACATCAACCCAGCTGCTCGCTTTGGATCCTGTGTGTGCATTTGTGGATTTTGGGCCTATGTGTGTGTGTCTCTGTATGTGTGTGTGTTTGTGTGTGTACAATGAGCAAAGTAATTATTCTTCTTGTAGTTATTGGAAACATGTTCTCAAAGGGCATCACAGGCTGCTGCGTGCAACAAACTCCTTGGTGTCTTGTTTAGCATTAAGACACCCAACCTCATTGACACTGATGTGTTATATTTGCTGCTAAAAGCTGTTCTTTTTCTTAAACCTAACACCTTCTAGGACATACATGTGACTGGTGAGAACACGTGATAAAGTAGCTTCGCATGCAACTGTTTATTTGAATGCCTGCGGAGGCTTGTGTGATCATGTTGCTGGCCTTGGACTTATAAAACCCAGAGAGCAAACTCAGAGTTGGAGATGCAATATGTAGGATCACACCCCACAGTGGCTCAGGCAATGCTTCCATTTCAGTAGGAATCTAATTGTTTAACGCACACATGCACACATTACCAGTTTAAATGTTGCCGTGGCACTGTAGGCAACAGGTGGAAAAAACAAATACACTGTCTGTTCTTTAAGTCTGTTATTTTAAATGTCATTATGTCCTGCCCTGGAGGTAACAGCTTGATATCCTCACAGAGCTCGAGTATTGTGGACGTTTTGACCATCTATAGCAGCAACTCTGAGACCTTTAAGATGACAGCAGGGCTCTCTGTGCAGCCCAACGTGTACAAAAACCATAATTAGACATGCCTTCCAAAGTCAATTCTATTTCAAAGGGCTCCTGGGGGAGATATTTCTTCATCCATAAACCCATAAACCCGTGGCCTCTGCCTCAGAATCATTCCTAATTACATTGCAAATTCAATCAACTGGAAACAAACAGCTGCAGTACCAGGCGTCGCAAACTGGTGCAAGGGTAACTGTTTCTGCCCTATGAAGGAAAAAAACAGAGACAGTCTTTGACACTGATTTCCACCCTGTACTTAAAATGCTATGCATAAGATAATAGGAGCTAACGTTGATTGAAATGGAATGTTTAAAGAGATGAGGAACTGGTGACAAAAAATGTCTGTGAATGGAATGAACAAGAAGTAAAAAAAAGAAAAGGTAGATGCTTAAAAAGTGGTGAATTTGAACCTTGAATTTGAACAGTGTAATGTAAAATGGATAGAGAGATAGATAGAGATGGATAGCTGCTGGCTGGAGAGACAAAGACTGGGGTTTGGAGGGAAATGTCAGGCGAGTCAGAGGCATTCTGGGAAGACGCTCCTGCTTAATATGGCTGCCATGGTAGCTGAAAATTTACAATGACACCATCACCGTAATAACAAGCACCTGCAGCTACATTCTGAATGTCTGCTCTGAATGAAGCAGATAGTGACACTGATTAACCCTGACTGTCTGTAATGCAAGATAAGTGATGGGTTGGACATTGCAGAGTGTGTCACATTGATTCAACCGCACAAATCCTTTGCACATGTCTCAAACGTATACAGACCCTCAATAACCTGTGATGTTCAGTTATGGCACTTTCTGAGAGGCAGCGGAGATTGGTCAATCCACATAGAACATTAGGAGCACAGTGATCCCATTCAGGCTGCTAAAAACAAATCACTCAGGGAGAATGCTGATGATGAGCATCAGCTATCTTGAAATATTGGCACAAACTGAGAGTTCAAGCCTCAGCAGATTATCAGTGTTGTCTGTTAACAAGTGGATGAATGATTATAGCTGAGAAAGTAAACCCTGTGAATTCCAAGAGGACCCCAGCTGGCTTGTAACCCTAGACATGTTTATTTCAGTCTGTGCTGATGTGTGTGACGGACGGGCTGAGCGGTGTAAGATGAGGAGAATGGAAAGTGTTTTGTGGTCAGCAGTAGTGGAGATGCTAAACCAGGCGTGCGGGAGGGAGGAAGGGGAAAAGGGGGAGTGGGATGGAGGTCTAAATAAAGTCGCTGCTGATCCCACAGGTGCCTCCACGGCTCCAGCTGTGACGTCGGTAAATACACAAGGGATCTAAGTGTTTGCTGAGGCAACATGTGAGAGCAGCGAGGTGTCTGAGCGCAGCGTGGAGCCTCCCTGTCGCTGTGATCCGTGCTGCTCTGACATCACACAAACACATCTGCTGCCGTGCAAAATAGGAACAAGACCTGAGACGCCTCACACACACGTACTGTTGCCATCCATCCAAGCACGAATAAGAAAAAAAAAACCACAGTGGAGGCATCTTTTCATTCTTTCATGGCAGTAAGAAAAATAACGTGCGTAGATGGGTGGGGGGGGTGTGAGGGGAGGCTCTGCTGGTTAGTCACGACTCTTCTGCCCAGCAAATGAGCATGAGCAACAGGGCGAATGTCTGCCCCCTGCCTCCCTCCCCGCATTCTCCCAGACTTCAGCATGCCACAGACCTGGTTGCCAAGGGAACCTCTTGTGTTGATGGGTTCACCTCTGTGTTAATCACTACCGAGCAATGATGGCAAACTAAAGCAAGGCGGGTGGCTTGTATAGAGTGTGTCCTTTGAAAAGTGGGTTTCAACAACACTGAGCAAGGAAGTAGGAGACATCCACCCCCCCTCCTTTGAAAATCAATAAGAAAGAAGCAGAGGAGAAGCTTTAAAACCAATGGATCAATTCTTATCAGGACATGTCGTGTGTTCATTTTAATTTCCCAAAACACAGTAGCCTACATTTACTGTTCTAATTAAAAAAGAAATATCTCCACGACTATGAAAGGATATGTTTATGTCAATACTGTAACTTTGCTAATCAATAATAGAGATGGGGATTGGATGCACCTTAACATATATTAATGGAGATCACATCCCTTCCTAAGGATCTTGTTTGCTATGTGTTCTGTAGGATAACAAAAATAATCAAATGATGGGGGGAAACAAATTATAACAGAGGATATACAACAACTATTACTTACAAAGCCTGCAAACCCAAATGCAAACAAGCGACAAGCAACAAAAGTCAAACTTTGATTTGGCTTCACATCAGAGCTGTTTTTTTGTTGTTGCCTATAGCAGAACAGTTCTTAAGATAGGAGAGGTTTATCTTCTTAAATCAACAAGTATTATAACATAAGGACAAAACCAAAATTAAAGCATCATATCCTCCATATCATTACAAAAACAACATTTTCTAAACCCCATCTGAAAAGCATTTGTCTTGTTTATGATCTTCTTTAATGGTAATTGATGTAATAATGTAGTTATGTAAAATAATGAAACCTGATGCAGATTATTGTTCATTTTCATGATCCTATCCATCGTTCCTGTGACATGTGTTGATTTTAAACTGTCAGAATGAGTCTTTCTCTCCATATGTGACGTTTATAAGATCAACACATATACACGATTCTCCTCCCAATGGAAGTCAGCATCAATTTACCTAGAGCAAAGTGAGAAGGAGAGTGCGTGGGTGGGTTGAGAAATGTTGCATCTGTGCACACATGCAGAGCGTTGACACTAACATCGACTCCATCTGCTGCCCCTGCCATTGCAGCACATACTCAGTGACAGAGAGAGGGCCATGGCACAACATGTGCTGTGTGAAGCAAGTGAGGAGTCTGCTCAGCTTGACTGCCAATACATGACACATTCTGTATGGTGAACAAATATGTGATCAGTGCAGTGTAAAATAAAAGGCTAATACAATTCTGTACGAAAAAAACCCTCCTGTCATCTGCTGGTGTCTGCATTCACATTCCTCTCTTCAAGTCAGAGGAGATATACAAAGCGAGTCACAGACTGAGACACACACGTCCTTGGAGAAAGAAATAAAGCTGTCAACACAAATATAACATTCAACTTGGCCTCCGCAGGAGAAGAAGCTGACCTCGATTGGAGAAAAAATCTCTCAAGTAAGAGCTTGGGCAAACTGTATATTGAGCTGGAGTCACAATACGCTGCATGTAATAACCACAAATAGACTGAATAACATCATAAAATAACATAAAATCTGGACAATGATGGGGTAGATCAAGGCAAGCAGCAAAATTCAAAAGCAACAATAATGTGATTGTGATTGCTCAAATGCAACATGACTGCATAACAAACTACAGTATGAGGGAATATGTCAATGCGGTCAGTCCACTGCAACATTACAACTGGATGTGGTCGGCACAGTGACTATTGGATGGCTGCTGTGTGTGTACTTACACTGAACAACATTATAAACGCAACACTTTTGTTTTTGCCCCCATTTTTCATGAGCTGAACTCAAAGATCTAAGACTTTTTTTTACATAAACAAAAGCCGTATTTCTCTCAGATATTGTTCACAAATCTGTCTAAATCTCTGTTAGTGAGCTCTTCTTCTTTGCAGAGATGATCCATCCACCTCACAGGTTTGGCATGTCAAGATGCTGATTAGACAGCATGATTATTGCACAAGTGTGCCTTAGGCTGGACACAATAAAAGGCCACTCTAAAATGTGCAGTTTTATCACACAGCACAATGCCACAGATGTCGCAAATTTTGAGGGAGGGTGCAATTGGCATGCTGACGGCAGGAATGTCCACCAGAGCTGTTGCCCCTGAATTTAATGTTCATTTCTCTACCATGAGCCGTCTCCAAAGGTGTTTCAGAGAATTTGGCAGTTTATCCAATCAGCCTCACACCCAGATCACCACATGTAACCACACCAGCCCAGGAGCTCCACATCCAGCATCTTCACCTCCAAGATTGTCTGAGACCAGCCACCTGGACAGCTGCTGCAACAATTGTTTTGCATCACCAAAGAAGTTCTGCACAAATTGTCAGAAACCGTTTCAGGGAAGCTCATCTGTACGCTCATCATCCTTATCGGGGCCTCAACTCTGGGCCAATTCGTAGTTGTAACCGACTTGAGTGGGCAAATGCTAACATTCAATTCAATTCAATTCAATTCAATTTTATTTATAGTATCAATTCATAACAAGAGTTATCTCAAGACACTTTACAGATAGACCACACTCCAGAATTTACAAGGACCCAACAGTTCTAGTGGTTTCCTCCAGAGCAAGCAACAGTGCGACAGTGGCGAGGACAAACTCCTTTTAGGAAGAAACCTCGAACAGACTCAGGCTCTTGGTAGGTGGTGTCTGATGACCGGTTGGGGTTAAAATGAAGAGTGGCAATAACAGTCACAAAAATAGTAGTTTGTAGTAGTTCTTTGTAGTAGTTCATGGCACAGCAGGGCACTGTGCGGTATTACAAGGCACAGCAGGACGTAGCAGGATGTAACAGGGCATCGCAGAACGTGTAGCGGGACAATGGCGACAGCTGCTACCATGATTTTGGAGCCTCCCTGATCCAAGGAAACATGCTGGGTGAAAAAGAACATGAGGACTCCAGGGAATGACTCCCCATACCTAGGTTAGTAACACACATTTCTGGGACATGGATGCACACAAATGGAAAGATAGAAAGATAGAGGAGAGAGGAACTCAGTGTGTCAAAGGAAGTCCCCCAGCTGTCTAATGGCTGCCTATGATGGCGGTGGGGTTCATCAACGACCATCACCTCATGTTGCAGCATGACAATGAACGGACCCATGTTGCAAGGATCTGTACACAATTCCTGAAAGCGAAAGACATCTCAGTTCTTGCATGGCCAGCATACTCACTGGACCCATTGAGCATGTTTGGGATGCTCTGGCTCGGCGTGTACAGCGTTCCAGGTCCTGCCAATATCTTGCAACTTCACACTGCCATTGAAGAGAAGTGGAGCAACATTTTACAGGCCACAATCAACAACCTTATCAACTCTATGCAAAGGAGATGTGTTGCGCTGCGTGAGGCAAATGGTGGTCACACCAGATACTGACTGGTTTTCACAGCTCAAGTGCTGCATGTGACTGGATGCCTTTATACATTTTCTTTGTGAATATTGTATGGCGACCCTGATGAGGACCACAACCCGAAATGTGTCGGTCTCACCATAAAGTGTTGCTAGTTTGACGCTTTAAAACGTTTTTTCCATCTTTTTTTTAATGACTTAGTAATAAGTAAGTTAAGAAACCCCACACTAAAAATGGGCTGCAACACGTACTCAAGGAAGATGCAGTTATTGTAATATATATTAATGGGGACTTCATCATCATAGTGCTATGGACGACTTCTCAGTCAGTGTGGAGTTTGTTATTCAGTGCCTCACTTTTGAATCCAGAATATTCGGGTCACATTTGTTCATCTGCTTTCACCGCAGACCGAACATCAACTGCCCTTATTTGCAGCCATGAGAGCTCAAGCTTTAAATAGAAAATACAAAGGGAGAGAGGACAGATCAAAGGCTAGGTTGTTGAGGCTGGCTGGAGCTTGAGTCTCAGGTAAAGATGTCAAGTGTGACATGAGGAAAACTGTATCAGAAGTGAAAGGAGTAATTTAACTCGGCTGCTTCTCATACATGTAGGAGGCATAAAAATAAAATAAAAATGTCTTCTTCGTCCCCATCCTTTTAAATCCAGATCCAATCCCTGCATTTCAGTATTTCTGCTCAGACGCTCCTCCACGGTCGCCTTGCCCTTATCATCAAAGGTTGAACCTGCCTATAATCAAGCTGTTAGCCGAGGTTGATGCGGCAGCTGCTCTCTGCTCAGATAAGCCTGTCGGAGACTGGTGGCCTCCTGCTGCTGTAAGATTCATCACAGTTCTCTCACGTCTCAGGGGGCAAACACGTCCACAGATGGAGACGGAAAGGATCGATGCCACTAACGCTGTCGCTGTGGAGCATCACTCAAAAATGCTGACAAAACTATCAGCTCACCATTGATCAGGCTGAATTGTATGACTTTACAATGAGACCTTCATATTATCCATCATCTGGAAACCTGAAGTGGTCATTCACAGGAATCCGTGATAATTTACTTTATATTGAGTTTAAAACTGGCATAAGAGCTACAGAGGTTGAAAATATGAGTTTATGAAGTCATTTGTCTGGTGTCAAGACTGATCAATATCCATAGACTCTCCTGCTTATTTTATCTGCCTTTAAAACATTTTATAACATTTCATTTTACAGGTTTGCAATTTCCCAATAACACTGTAGGACGTTTCTTAAAATAACTATTTGTTCGCCACTAGTTGCAAGAAAAAAGAAACAAGGATGTTTTTGTTTAATTTGTTAGAGCAGTTGTTGATTACTATTAACATACTGAATGAATTTCTCCCGTAATTAATTATTGAAAAGTAAATTTTATGTTTGTCCCTAGATTATTTTTTCAATTTGCATTTTGAGGTGAGCACTGACTTAGTCTCTTGTTGCACCGTTACATGGAATGACTGAATTCAAACACTGTCTCCCTTTTCCTTTTTAATTAGTGCAAAATTACACTTTCCACAAAATGTTAATTTTAAGTCAATTACATGGCCTAGGGCTGTTTCTGCACAAGATAAAATATCAATATACACTTTAGTTTTCTCAGAAACATTTTATGACAGGAGAAATAAATACATCCTCACTTTAATATGAGACCCTGTTCTTCTGACAGAGAATTATATAAAGACATTTGCCATTTTAATACATTATAGACTCAAAAACACAAACAGACCTCGTTACAAAATTGCAAATTGCAAAAGCAGCAGCAACAAAACACAAGCTTACAATGTTACAATTAGATTAGAAAAAAATTGAACCTCTAACCAAAATCCAATCTCCACTGTGGTCAAATCAAACCTCCTAGGCCTTAGTGATGTAACCTTCCTTAATAAGGAAATCATAGATTTTGCGTGTCTTGTTGACATCGATCTTGATCAGCGCTCGGGCCTGTGCCAGCCGCAGCCCTCCCTGCCGTCTGCACTCATTTAGCAAGGCCTGCTTATATTCCAGGTAGGCCCCCGGCACCAGCCGCACAACCTGGCACAACTACAAGCACAAAACAAGGGTTAGCAAGAGTCATTTAAAAACATACAATGTCTTACTAAAAGGGCTCAGTACGCTACAAACAAAGAGCTTGTCAGCCCAACTAACAGCATTTGAAACCCGGGTAGAATAGCAGGAGGTTGAGAATAGAGATGGTCCACTTTTTGCTTACTGCATAATAAAAATCATACCTGTTAGATACCAACATAGCATACTGTTAGCATTTCACTCAAACCTGCTGAAATGTTGGATATCTGAAACAACGCAGTTCTCCAGATATTTTTTGTGGCTTGTGTAAATCCCACCAGCTTTTAAGAAGCAATTTTCCATGTTTAACTGAATGTGACCTTAGATAATAAAAAATAAAAAATGTCTCAACCTATTTTTTATCATTTGCACACTGAGGTCTTTCTGTATGACCCTTTAGGCACAGATAAGAGAGAGATGTACCTCTTTCTCCCGCTCATTGAGTTTCTCTGTCCCTGGAAGCCCAGTCAGGTTGAGAGGGGGGGCGCTCCGCCTACCTGTCGCTGTGGAGCAGAAATTCAACCACAGTCAAACAGGCATGCAGAACCCCAGTTGGTCTACACTTCAAAAAACACAAAAGCAGGCTGACAACATGCAGTTAGTTGTTTTGCTTGGAGGAGATAGGGGAACAAATATTAATGGTGTGCAAATTGTGTAAATATAGCCGTGTGGGAGTGTGGGTCCCATTTGTGTTCCAGAGGTTAAGGCAGCTAATTTGAAAGAGAAAAACAGCAAGATAAAAATATGCATGTAGGGCCTATTTTCCGCGTGTATTTATACATTAATGTGACTGTGCCAATGCCAAGGCGATAGAGAGGAGGCAGTATAAAAGGCAAAAGGTGGAGAGAAGCTTCGTACCTGACACTGTGATTGTTGTGACAGCTGGAGTGATGCCAGAATCTCTGTAATCATAAAGAAAAGTGTTAGCATCAAGACACACTTCTGCCCTATTCGTTTCTGAAACGGAGGTCAGCGTCGCCGAGGAGTGCGACTTCACCAGCCCCTCTATTACACGCTGGATAACAAGCAGGAAGCCTCACATTGCAGCCTGTTTGCTGAGCCACTGCTGGCAGGCTCTACCATCCTGGATGTACTGCAGCACGTCACACAACATGGTCCGTTTCCTCCGCTCCTCCTCCCGCATCCGCTTCACCCGCTCATAAACCTTGGCACCTGAAAGTTTGTTACACAGAGAAGTCAGCAGAGACATCACATAAAAAGGATTATAAAAAAAAATATGTTGTGTCAAATGGGTTCTGGGTAGTGACTAACTCAACTCAACTCACTCAAATCATCTTCACCGCGACACTCGCTGGATCCTTGTAATCGACAACTGAACAGAGGAACCTCTGCACATTGTCAATTGGACAGTGTAGTGTACGCCGTAGTTTATCTATGTCGAGTGAATACAAAATGTGTAGATGCTATTGACGTAGCTTGGCTATTTTAAAACAGGGGGTTTATGCAGAAGGTTCCGTATCGCGCTAGTCAGTTATTTCTGGCCATTCAGTGGTCTGCACTATTTTGTACATCTTGTAGTATTGGCTCTGCTCGCTTGAATATTCGACTGAGGTGTAAAAAATTACCATTACCATTATAAAGTACTAGTACAATCCACAACTTTTGCAACTTTTATTTATTTTAATTTTGTTTTGTTTTTTTGTTTTTTTACAATGGAAAACCAAAATAGAGCAAATTGAGTTGAGTTGAGTAGAGCCGGGTGTACCATGCAGTGGAAATATAGCATAATAAGGTATAGCATAATCCAGGTGGGACAACTTTGTTTTTAATGCATTGGTAAGACTTAATGTACTGAATCATTCATTATGTAAAAGGGAATATTCAAGTCTATAATAATTCTGAAAGAAATTCTCTGATATCATTCTAAGTGTAGCTGATATAGCAACTCAAAATATTCTATTCCTTTGTGTGCCATGCATCAACAAAGCCAACTATTATCATTCTCGTGAATGCTCCAAAGACCTGATACTACAACTACTGTTGCCAATAATAACAATTACTAAATGTAAAGCCAAACTCAAAATAAAGACTTCAGCTCAAATCTGAATATAAATACATTTTCCCGGCTTAGGCATGCAACTTTTAATTGCAGTTTTGTTCAAGTGAGGAGTGAAAAGGTCAAACTAGACTCACTGCAGAAAGACTTGATCCCTGCTTTTCTGTACTCCTGCAGCCTGCGGATCTCTCTCCTCAGCTCAAACTCTACTGCAAGCATAAGGAGATAAAGACACATCTAAATATACTGTTAAAAAGACAGCTATCTGAACTCAGTCACACACAGCCATAGCACAATTCTTAAAAGTAAACATTTTGCATCACGGGGAGTGATGCATGGGGAGTTTATACAAATTTCTAGCCAACAATATATATTCATACATGTACGGTGTGCATCTATATTGACCAATATAGATAGATTTAGAAGAAACTTTTGACATTTTGGGAAGTTAACTATTAGTTAAATGAGAAGACTGCTACCTCTCTTATTTCTATAAGAGTGGTATCACTCTTTTCACCTAACTCTCCCCCAGAAAAAAAGGTAACACCCCCACCATCATCAAAACTCCAAATGAAAGGATTTTTTTTTTTTTTTTTACACACACAAGTTTCAGAAACTTGAAGAATCTACAACAAGGAGCATATAAGCTGTTCAGGAGGCTCAAAGTAGAACAGCATCTTATTAAGACACTTCACTTTGGTATCTACAAATATGGGTACTGACTGAGAAAATGGAGGACAGTCTTCCAAAAAAAAAAAATAATAATAATAATGATAATCATAATAATATCTTTGAGGTCACAATCTTCTAGTAATGTCAAGGAAGTTTGGTAAGAACTGGTTCAATAATTAACTGTGTTTGGGACTGATTCTCAGATCTTATCCATGTTTACTCAGCCAGATACTAACGTGCATGACTTTCGATGAATTTGTCATGTTCAATCGGCCCAACCATTCTGGCAAATCGTCTCATGACATCATATAGCTCCTGCACCTCCTTCGGGTAACATCGCTCCAGCACTGGAAGAGACGGAGAGCAGAGAAGTGAGTGGGTAGAAGAGACAAACAAACATAACACACAAATATGAAAGAAAAATCCACCCACATAAATACTTTTACACATCAATGGTTGATTTAAATGCATTTGAGGAAGAAGTGCAGAAATTGTATTTCTTTCTATTTGCCTGATTTCCCCTGAACCGCAGTGTCTACTTCATCACCAGCTCTGAATCAACACTGGGTTCATATGCATGTAAATGTTACTAGTATATATTATCATAGCCATTCTGTGGCTGTACTGCATTATGATCATGTGAGGCTTGCGTCTGGGGAGTTACAGAATGGATTGCATGAATCTGTACATTTTATTTTACTCTTAGTATCTTTGCATGCTATGCAATGTACAATTAACATATTAAACAGAACCTTACTCCAGCTGTAAACTCAGTTGTACTGTTTTTTTAGTGTTTAAGCCAACTAATATTTCATTTCTACTAGCTTTAGCTGTTGGTTAGTGCATCCAACTGCTGGCAGCAACGCACAGGGTTGGATTATTTTTTAAGATTCTCTTTTGGTCTGTTTAAACAGCAAAAACCAGCAATCCTCACCAACTTTTTTAACAAGACTAAGAGTCTTCAGCTCTGCTAGCAGCTCTGGAAGGCTGTATTTAGGCACAGTCAGCATTGCTTTGAGCTAAATGTCAACATTCTGATGCCAAGCAGCCAACCAGGTTCAAAACCCTGTTTTTTATTATTATTATTATTATTATTATTATTATTATATGAACAAATAATCTTCATACAGACAACATTGTTTATATTACACACTTTTGATTATAACCTTAAATTACTCACTAAATCACATTTTATTTTGTTGTACTGACACCAGCAGCAAAGCAACTTCTTAGTAAACATATACTTGATGAATAAAATCTGATTCTTAAGATTCTTCCTTTACAAGTATTGAACATCAATACCAACTGGCATCTCTAAAAAAAGTGTTTGACTCTGTGGGGACTATGGTTAATTGGTTACCTTAACATCTAATCATCAATGTTTAAAAAGTTAATATTCAAAATGGGCCCAGAGATACAAGTTTCATTGCTATTTACAGCAAGGGAGGCAATATGGAGAAAATTAAATATCACAATATTTTTGACAAAATATCTTTATATCTAGCCTGACAAGCCAGACCCACATCAACATGTTGGGTCTGGGAACTCACCATCAGAGCTCAATCTGAGGGGCAGGATCAATGGTTGTCTTTCAAATTCCCGCTGCACGCAATAGGATAGCGCTACAACCGAACAGAGCAACGCTAGTTGATAGATAGAAAAAAACTTTTGTATCCGGTCGGCAAAACTCCAAACACATCTTCCTTTTTTAAGAATGACTTTGGTGTTTAACTCCAAGTTTTCCAGAGTTGCGAGCAAAGCTGATTTCAAAGACCGCTGTTTGCTTGCAGCAGCAGCCATCTTCTTTGTTTTCAAGTAGCAGGGAATTCATGCAGAACTGTCTCTGCTGTCCTTATGTTAAGCCCATCTACCAGCTCTATACACGATGAGATTGGCCTGACCAGAATTGGGTTTTTCCAGCTCACAAGCCAACGGAGAGTTACTAGACTGACCCTGGCTGCAAATCATATTTGCTGCCGCCATGGTGTGTCTCAGAAATCGCAAGTTAACAGCAGCTCAGATTAGAGACCAGATGAATACCACACAGAGTTCTAGCAGCAGACACATCTCTAGAACAAATTCTAAGAGGAGACTGCGCGAATCAGGCCTTCGTGGTCAAATAGCAGCTAGGAAACCACTGCTAAGCAGAAGAGATTTGTTTGGGCCAAGAAACTCAAGGAATGGACATTGGAACACCTGAAATCTGGTCTTTGGTCAGATGACTTTAAGTTTAAGATCTTTGGTTCCAACCACCGTGTCTTTGTGCGATGGGGAAAAGGTGAACGGATGGATTCTACATGCCTGGTTCCCACCGTGTGATGGTGTAGGGGTGCTTTGCTGGTGACACTGTTGGGAATTTATTCCAAATTGAAGGCATACTGAACCAGCATGGCTACCACAGCACTGTTTGCATTTAGTTGGACCATCATTTATTTTTCAACAGGACAATGACCCCAAACACACCTCCAGGCTGTGTAAGGGCTATTTGACCAAGAACGAGAGTGATGGAGTGCCTCCACCGTCACCAGACCTGAACCCAATCAAGATGGTTTGGGGAGAGCTGGACCATAGAGTGAAGGCAAATGTGCACCCGCACCCGCACAATGTGCATAAAGAATCCAAGAAAAGAAGGAAAAGATCTCCAAAAGGCATCAAATGACAGATTAGACATTCGTATAATATGCCACAAAAAGTTTTATTTTATTTCCATCATTTACACTTTCAAAATAACATAAAACAAAAAAATGGCATCTGCAAAAGTTTGAGCACCCTACAGAGTTTATAGCATGCACCGCCCCCTTTGGAAAGCTGAGACCTGAACGTGTCATGGATGGTTCTTAATCATCGTCTGGAAAGACCAGGTGATGTCAATCGTAAGGTTTTAAATGCCCAGACTCATCTGACCTTGCCCCAACAATCAGCTATGGGTTCCATAAGAAGATAGGAAAGCGTTTTCAAATGCCAATATCCTCTGTTCGGAATGTAATTAAGAAATGGCAGTCATCAGGAACAGTGGAAGTTAAAGCAAGATCTGGAAGACCAAGAAAAATATCAGACAGAACAGCTTGCAGGACTGTGAGAAAAGCAAGTCCAAACCTACGTTTGACTGCATGATCCATCCAGAAATACCTGGCAGACAGTGGAGTTGTGGTACACCATTCTACTATAAAGAGATACTTGTACAAATATGGTCTTCATAGAAGAGTCATCAGAAGAAAACCTCTTTTACGTCCTCACCACAAAAATCTGCGTTTAAAGTTTGCAAATCAACATATTGACAAGCCTGATGCATTGTGGAAACAAGTTTTGTGGACCGATGAGTTTAAAATTGAACTTTTTGGCCGGAATGAGCAAAAGTACGTTTGAAGAAGAAAAGGCACAGAATTTAATGAAAAGAACCTCTCTCCAATTGTTAAGCATGGGGGGGAAATCAATCATGCTTTGGGGTTGTATTGCAGCCAGTGGCACAGGGAACATTTCAAGAGTAGAAGGAAAAATGGATTCAATAAAATTTCAGCAAATTTTGGATGCTAACTTGATGCCATTTGTGAAAAAGCTCAAGCTTCTACAAATGGAAAATGATCCTAAACACACCTGAAAATAATAAAAATCCACGGTTGATTACAACAAGAGGCGTACAAATCTACATAATTGAAAAAGGACAGATCTTAAAAGAGCAGTGCGTGACAGACAGCTGAGAAATCTCAAAGAACAGGAAGACTTTTAGAAGGAAAAATGGGCGAAGATACCTCAAACAAGAACTGAAAGACTCTTGGCTGGCTACAAGAAGTTTCCAAGCTGTGATACTGGCCAAAAAGGGTCAGCACAAGGTATTAACTCTGCAGGGGGCCCAAACATTTGCAGACGCCATTTTTTTGTTTTCTGTTATTTTGAAAGTTTAAATGATGGAAATAAAATACAAAATTTTTTTTTTGACATATTATACGAATGTCTAATCTGTCATTTGATGCCTTTTGGAGATTTTTTCTTGGCTTTTTTTATGCACATTAATACACATTTTTACCTCGGGTGCCCAAACTTTCGAGCCCCCACTGTAAGTTTCTATATCTATCTATCTATCTATCTATCTATCTATCTATCTATCTATCTAGTTATAGTTTAAAACCAGGAGGAGACAACACTGTCCTATTGCAATTTTACAATCTCCAAAATTTAAACCGATATCTGGTCTCATATATCGATATATTGATATATTGCACAGCCCTAATAGCAGCCATTATAGTGTAATTGTTAACCAGAAGCAAGTGTTCTAAAGCATTTTTTAGTTTTACTTTTGAAGAGGACAACATGACAAAATGTATTGAACCATCAGATTGATCAAACCCTTAGATTAGTGCCACCACTTAATTTATTCTACAAGCACACACACTCTGAAGAACTTGCTGTGTTCATCTCACAGCATCGCCCGTGTCGCTGAGTAACAGACAAGTGTCAAAGCCAGAGAGGAAAGCTGTTGTGTGGGTGCGAGGAGTGCTTTGTGTGTGTCCGACAAGTTCCTTCATCAGACTCCTGCATGTGAGTGCTGATGAGCAGCTGCCATTTCAGGCTGAACACATTAAGTCATGCTCTGAAACAAAACAGTGGACGCACAGAAAAATGGTGTCTCTAAGGAGATATCAACACTGGACGTGTGGTTGCACACAAACAGTGACTGCAAACAATGCAACACAGACTCCTTATGCTTGTTACAAGCCCTTACATGACTTTAGACAGACTGCTGCCCTAAAACAACAACAACGTTGGTCAATCTCTCACACACACACACACAAACACACACACTTTGACAGTCTCCATGACAACCAGTCTGCAACTCTACAGCTACTCTGAGTTCCCTTTGTCGGACTGGGGAGATAAGGGAATGCTGGGGAAGGGGGGGGGGGGGGTAACTGAGGGCTGCATTAATAAAACAGGAAGGGCGAAGACCTTCACTCCCAAACCATAGCCAATATTTTAGAGCAACAAGTAACAACGGCTGGATGGTCACACATAGTTAGACAGCCTCTCACCGTCTGACCTCTACTGCAAAAACCCAAGAGATACAAAGAAATACATGACTGAACTTGCTGAAATCCAACCTTTTACAGGTGGATCGATGAGCAAAGCCCACTGCATTTCAGTCACTATGGCAGCAGTGCTCAGAACACAGGGATCTATTTGCAGTGAAGCAATTATGCCGTGGCACACTCTGGCACACAGACTATTCGCAAGCCTTGATCATAAATACAAGCTCCGTCAATTGCCACACTTCAGCTACCCGAGGGGCCACAGAGGTTAACGGTGGTTATTAGCCTACACCGGAGTTGTTTGCATGCATCCATAGAAACGCTCAGCAGCGATTTGGCTGCCTGATATCAGATGCCTTCCTGAGATGCTATGAATACTGCAGCAGCCGAGCCCGTATTAGTTTCACACGAGGACTTACTCTGGAATTTCCGCAGGTTGATCAGTCCGTGGTCTCGGATTACCCTGAAAGAAATGAAGATGCAGATTTATTACTAAGCAAATTAAAAATAATTTGATTGCGTTGTTAATATCAAACAATAAAACTGACATTAGCCATATGCAATTATCTTGGCTGTTACAGTCTATAAAGTCATCATGGAATTAAAAACCCCAATATACATATACACACATCTGCCTTGTACACAGCAGGTGTGTAGCAGGCTCCCTATAAAAGGGTACTCTAAGATTCAGGGTTTAGAGGTCAGGGTCTCGGTCTGCGTCAACAGCTTGGAAGCCTCTCAGACAAGCTAACAGTTGAAATAAGGATTATGAAAAGAGAAGGGAACTATGAACTAAAAAAAAACAACACATGCCTCCCCAGCCAGACATGCCATTCCACCGGGGAGCACAAACTTGTTAAAGTGGATTTAGCGTTGGATCCATTACAGTTTGGATTGACAGCTAACAGGGTCAAGGTGGAGGAGATTCTCTTGAAAGAGTACCAACTGACTTAAGCCTTTAAATGACCAATTTTTTTTTTTTTGTTATTGAAAATGAACCCACCAAAAAGGGCTGCAACTTTGACCAGCTTTTCAAAACCTATGCAAATTATGTACATTAGGTTGCCATGTCATTAAGTACACTTAGCCAAACAAACAGTCCTTAAGTAATTTCCTTCCTTAATGAAGGACAATGTTCAGTTTTTGAAAGGGGCGTCAATTCAACTGTATGATCATATTGGACATAATGTGTGGTGCTGCTGAACTGTAATGTGTTTTACTCACAGGTGTTCCTAAAATTTGTTGGCATTTAGTTGATTATCAAAATAGTTGTTGATTATTTTTCTTTTGATCAACTACGTGCAAGTCAATATATATACACATATATATATATATATATATATATATATATATACACATATATATTATATACACACATATATATACATACATACATATATATATATATATATATATATATATATATATATATATACATATATATATATACACAGACATTTGAATTTATTAATATTAATGTAGGTTACAAAACGGGGTACCAAATGGTTTACCTTATCATTTTAATTAAGTGTGAAATGCACCCTTAAAGCATGAAAAGTATCAGTGGGAAATGAGGCCCAAAAAGGGCCAATATAAAAGCGCTCAATGGTGTTTTAAGGCTCCAACGTCTCCTTCCAGACAGCGCTGTGACCACTGACTTCAAGGCACCTAACCATTGCCTAATCCTAGTGCTGCCCTGAAGGAGACGCTGCGGGATTTAAACACTAATAAATATATAAAGCTTATAATGCCATCTACTGACAGAGAGGGGTCATTACATGCAGCAGAATACATTAACATGTTTATTCATAATTTATTGGAGCAAGAAAGGGACCTACTTTTTCCTCCGCTGTCTCTCTTTTAGTCTTGAATGATATATATCAACAACGGAAAGCTTGAGTGCTGAAATCGAACAATAAATGAGTAAATGTTCACACCATCATCTTCCATATTGTCGATAAAAAACAATAATGATTAAAAAAAGTCTATTTATTAAGACTACCCACCACGTAGGATGTCCGAATCATCATCCACAAAGTCGATGTCTTTCAAATCCCACTCTGCGTAGTTGTCAAACTCCTAGCAAGACAGTGAAAAATTAAATTCATAATCTGTCGGTTTGATTTAAATTCACGTTCACATGTAACAATTAATGAGTGAAAACAAACGACGGGAGCCAACGTTAAGCCAATTAAGGGCATGAATCACCATTTTAACAACATTTAAAAATAAGCCACCTCGTGGTCATTTCATTTTGACAGGCTATGTTAGCACACAAATGATACGTATCCCCTCACCTCCATGAAGTCCGCCCTGGCAGGCATGTATCCAGCCATATCTCGAGAGAGCACAGAGTCAAATGTGGGCCGAGGGGGATCGTCAGTGGCTGTAATATCATAGAAATACAGTATACGCACAATCAAATTTGAGCATTTTCTTTGTATTGCGCATGAAAAAAGAAATGAAAGTCTTCGAAGATTTGATTTTCCAATATGTACAGCAGTCATAGGAAATATCGGAAATATTAAGAATTTTCCTCTCTACCTCGAGTTTGCCAACATGACTGTGGAATATTTGTTAAGCACTCAAACGCTGCAACGGATGGAGATCTGACTTACCAAATGCTTATGTCCAACTGGTTTCAGGCTTCAAGTTTCATCTAACTTTAGTGTTTTAATGTAAATCTTTGAAAGCCCATAATCAATGCTACTATATCATTTTAATAATATGAATACGGTTTCATATTAAAGGGCTCATGACTGGAAGGTGGCAGCACATAACTAAACCAACTAATATTAAATGTCTGTTGCTAAACTTGTGTGAGATGCGAGTACAGAATCACTTTACTGATTTTGTTGTGTCTTTGTTTTCCTGTAACATTAGTAAAGACAAAAACGAAGAAGGCAGATAACGTGGATACTGACGTTTGAAAGGAATAGCTCCCTCTGCAAAGCGAGAGTCTTTTGTTTTTCGGAGACTGAGCAACGTGGAGGAGAAGAGCGGGTTATTGATGAAATTCTTCATATAGTGGCTCTCGCATTCCTCTTTGGTTTTAGAGCGCATCTGATAGGCCACATCCTGCCTGCAGGAGAACAATGGTACAAATAATAATTGTTAGTGTACAATATATCAAAGTTTACTATGGTATATGTCTAAATCCAGAAGGTTGTAAATACTCTAAACATATCAAAAAGTACAGAACACAGTGATTGTTAAAGCCTTTCACTCAATGTTTCCAAGAATGGAATAAAGCCCACTAAAATCATTGTTTCAATCAAAAGGAATATCACACTTAACAAAATTATAGAAAAAAGCTGTTTATTTCATGATGAAAGAGCACAGAATTGATCATAAATCATGATATACGGAAACCATTTAGGCCCATTTAAAAGCCCTTTATTATGTCCCAGGTCATTTTCAATAATTAGTTTTCAGCCAGGAATGACATAATAACTGGATTTAGAAAATTCATTTTTAGGCTTACAAGGCCAACATTTTACATTTAATGTCAGCAAACATGCAAGTGGTTGGGTAAATGATGGAATATTTCAATCGTTTGTCTTTTTTATTAGCATTATCCTACAGGAAACACATAATGACACAGTTGCTCTGCAAATTGGAGTTTAATTACATGAAGAATTGTGGGAAGGGGGAATGAATGAGGAACATCCAGGCATGTGGATTGTTGGGTAAAGATATATTTTGGGCTCAAAAAGCCTTCTCTGCAGCATCAACATATTTTCAAGCCCATCTGACCAAGAGATTGACTACAAGTGAAAAAGCACTCACCAGTTTCCAAAGCCACAGTCCATGACTGCTTCCAACAGGGCCATCTCTTCCTGTGCCGTCCATCCAGGCTCCAGCACGGGAAAGTCTGACGTCTTTATTAAAAGTTAATAGTCAGGATAAATTAAATGGTCAGTGTGTGGTGAGTGTCTGTGTGTGCAAGACAATTTTTTATTTGACTTACCATTATTTCATATTTGTGATCACTCTCATGCTTCTTATATTCAAATCCTCTGGTGAAACACTGGAATAAAAACGTTCAATTTCATTGTCTGGGAATAAACAGGAGCTCTAATAAAATTGTTGTACATTTGTAACGTTAGTTACTCACCTGGAGGCAGAGTAAAAAAGGCGAGGGTCCACATTCTGCACACTTGATGTAGGGCTCAGTTAGATAAGATGAGCAACCTCTGCATGGTGGCTTATCAAAAGGGTCATCTGAAATGGACATGATTAGCGTTTAATCATGGACAACTAATTGCACAAACTGCTGACATGCAAACACTGATCACTTGCATACTAGACAAGGCTATTAGTACAGTCGCCTCTCAAACAGCTTGTAGTCAAAGCCAGCAGATGCTAATTTTCGGCTGTAAACAAACCTCAGTCTATAACGGTGGCCTTAATGTTAGTTTTGCTAACGCTGCTCATGAAAGCTTAACGTAGCTAGGTTAGGTTTAGCTATCTCGGCTTTATAGTAGAACGTGTCTGAAAGTAATCCAACAATAAGCACACGTTATGCTATTTTAGCAACTACATATATTCAAAGGCTGACAAATATGCAGTAGCGTTACATTTAGCTAACGCTTGCTAAGCAACGCTAGCTGCAGTGGAGCTAAGTGGCTAACCACAGATAACTTCAGAAAGGAGCAATTTGTTTAGCATAAAGATGTAGCGGTTACATGTTAATAGTATCGATACTTACTTCCAAAAGATGCCAGACGCTCCATAGGACACTGTTGTACCAAAACTAATACCACAAAGGATGTTGTTGTTCTTCTTCTTCGTCTACTTGTCGTCTTCAAGGTTTACGGTTTAAAGGTAACTGGCGTGATTCGTGTTATGTTACTGCCATCTTCTGGAGGATGTGAAAAGTGCAGTGTGCTTTTCCTTTCATGACATGGTGCTCTTTGGATGCTTTTATATAGACCTTAGTTGTTCCCTAATACCATATCTGTAGTCTCTTTCCCAAAATACAGCCTTGGTGCAGAATTACAGCCACTAGAGCCAGTCCCACAATGAGCTTTCCTTAGCAGCCTATGTGCCATTTCTGACTGAATGACAATAAAATCTGTCTAAGTCTTCTGTGTCTTTAGCTATTGAGGATGCCCCTTATGACCTCATAAGAAGCAAGATTCCAGATCTGCACATCTGAGCTTTAATTTTCTCAAAGGCAGAGCAGGAAACCCAGGGCTCGGTTTACACCTATCACCATTTGCAGTCACTAGGGGACCATAGGAAGGCTGGGGGACTCATATTAATGTTAAAAAACCTCATAAAGTGGAAACAGCATAAGCGGGACAGAGAGAGATAAAACACATGCATTTTCTTGCCATGGGACCTTTAATGTAGTCATGACTACCTCCTCTTTCCACTCCGTTTTAAAACAAATGTGGATGGTTTTCCCTTATCTCATGATCCCAGTGCTATTACCACTCTATATAATTTTTTTTTTACCTGACTTAATAATGAACAGAGCAGAGACACTACAGACTTGTTCAACCCATTCTAAAGCAAACAAACAAACAAACAACAGTATAGGGATGTATCCTTGTTTGTAGATTTTAATTCTGATAATCATTATCAGGATCTTTGGGCCCATCAGTGTTAATCTGTGTATTTTTTATATTTACACCCCTTGACTAAATCTCACTCACTAAATATGCACTTTTGCACACATTTTCAATGAAGACATAAAATGCTCGTGGTCATTCTCCATTTTACCACAAGGTGTTGATCTTGCACCGTTTCTGTTAAGAAAACAATAAACCCATTGCAAGTCTCTCTTTGTCTTTCTCTGAGCACAATTCACCACCTGTGCCTTGTGCAGTCCAGCACGTTTTAGGTTGAATAATGGACAGACAATTGTTTTTTTCCTCAATGCCATTACAGAATGACTTGCCCTGAAAACAGCTCACTCTAATGCAATAAATATCTAGCCTACCATTCCTGATATTTTCCAATGCCTGTTTCCAATTTTGGTCCCTGGATCAAATACAACGCCTGCAACTCAAGGACACCCCTGGTGACTTGCACATCAGGGGACCTGGCAATACAAATATCCAAAAACCTTGATACATAAAACTACAACTCTGCATGCCTCAAAACCACTAAAGATAAGTGAGAAAGTATGTTTTTTCTTGTTTGGTTTGAATGAAATGACCCTTTGATTCAGTACATATGTGACATCAGCAGCTAGCTGGAAACTTTCTCACATGACAGTAATGGTAATGTTAAACTATAGGTCACCATAGTTCACTTTACAACCAAAGGTGCGAATTGTCATGGAATGACATTGGGGGGGGGGGGGGGGGGGGGGGGAGAATTATATCTCTCTGACTTTCAAATTTGATTATAATCGATGCCAAAAAATGTGTAATGTACCCTTTATTTCAGCAAAGACATATGAAAACATCTGTACACCCATAAAGGGGACATGTACCAAACCGGATATTGGGTTAAATCTGAGTGTTCTCCTTTCCTCTTATTACCCTGAGCAATCTCTGTGAGGACGATCCACAGTGACAAGTGCGTTCAGAAGCAGCGTACCCTGTGTCCCGTCTCCTGACCCCCAGGGGTTGTTTGGACCTCTGGGGAGAGACTTAGTCAGCATGAGGGGCCGTGAGCAACACAGATCCATGAGTAATGACGAAGCGGCCTCCTGACAGGCTGGGCACAATAAAGGGACAGTTGTACTGCCATATTGCAGTTTGTTTAACAATACTGTGAGAGCAATATAATTTATTTCTCATTAAAAGAGGAACTTCTCTTTTCTGTGTGATAGCTGACAGTTGTACCCTGAACAACTCTCACTGAGGCTCATAACAACTGTGTTTAAACATTGAAACCTATTTAACACCCAAACATTACACCCAATTGAGATTTCAGAACATCTCAATCTAAAAAAATTGGCATGATATGCTGCTATAACAGCCTCTTCCCTTCTGTAAAGACGAGAAGAGTTTGGACCCTGGTTGCAGGGATTTTTCTCCCATTCAGCCACAAGAGCCTTAGTAAGGTCCAACACTGATGTTGGGCAAAAAGGCCTGGCTTTGCTTTCAATTCAATTCAATTCAATTTTATTTATAGTATCAATTCATAACAAGAGTTATCTCAAGACACTTAACAGATAGACCACACTCCAGAATTTACAAGGACCCAACAGTTCTAGTAGTTTCCTCCAGAGCAAGCAATAGTGCGACAGTGGCGAGGAAAAACTTCCTTTTAGGCAGAAACCTCGGTCAGACCCAGGCTCTTGGTAGGCGGTGTCTGACGGGCCGGTTGGGGTTAGAATGAAGAGTGGCAATAACAAAAATAGAAAAAATTAGTAGTAGAAAAAATTAGTAGTTTCAGGGTTCCAGTTCATCCCAAAGGGGTTGGATAGGGGATGAAGTCAATCTCTACTGTCAACAACATAATAAAGGTAAAAATGCAACCACAAAAATCTGAAAACATTTGTTAATGTTTCTGCAGCCCAACTTGTATGTAACTGTTGACAGTACTGTAGCCTCCATACGACTTTAATAAAACAACCCACTGCAGCCAATTTGCAATGCCAGGGTCAGCTTATGTGGAAGCATATTGTATAATATCACACCTTGGCAGCAAATGTTGGCAGAATCCATAATTCAAATGGAGACTAACAAAGAAAATAATGTCAGCTTTACAAAGTGACATGTGTGCTCCCTTATGACGGCCCTTGCTGCTGCATCATTGCCTGTAGGCAGCCAACCTGCTGTCTCTTCAGCCACATGCCACCCCCGCCTAACCACATTGCCTCTCTCCTATGCCTTCACATTCAGAGCAAAAGCCCTGAAAGACCAGGCAAACCCCCAGCCTGCAGGCCTCACACTGCTTGTGTGGATCAAAGAATGAGAACCTCGGGGTTTCTCCATTATAGAAGTGTGCCAGATTATACACCGGCCAAACAACGCACACCCCCTCCCCATTAGATCTTTAAAAACTCCCCCGGCCTCTGCCCAATCCTTTGCTTCTTAGCAAAGCACTTCCCAGCTGCTGTGATTTAAATATGAGGGCCCCAACAAAAAAGAGGGCATCTGGCACACGCCTTAGAGGCTAAGAAAAAAAAGAGTCAAACTGCTCCTGTCATGGAAATGATCTTAAACAAGATTAAGCCTCTTTAAAAAAAGGAAAGAGGTAAAATGGACACAAGCCCTTAAATAAGTCCAGACAGAAGGCAACATGAGGAGACACCTGGATAATGTCGATATCAGCACAATGAGTGGTTGCTTGGAGTGGCCGTACGCATTGAGAGCTTTGCTTTGCAATTTGGATTATGAGTAAAGGTCAGCAAAGAAAAAATTATATTTCTTTAGTGTGCAATTAGGGACATGACAGCAGCAATTGCGTAATCACTCTCTAAAGGATGTTTTCAGCTCAGATTAATTAGGCTACCTGCCCCCATCTGGACACTATTGCTAATTACCATACAGTTGCTGTGTTCACAGGAAAAGGTCCACTTACCAAATGGAATGAATGCATTACACATTGAGAGAAACAAGTCTTTTTTGATTTTGAAAACATATCCAGGGAAGACACTTCATTGGGCATAACGATATTATTTGTGTGGAATTGTTACCATTCTAAATACACTAAAAACACTAGTAAGTTTCAAGTAAAAGTAATTCCCAATAAAGTCAATGAAAATGCATGACACTGTATGGTAAATGCTCACTTACTCATAATAACATCACAAAAAAAATCCCAGTTAAATATTAGGACAGATTTCATTGAGATGAACAAGGGAGCACAACTTGCATGGGAGGCTAGGAAATGGAGTAATTTTATATTTAAAAAAAGTCTATACCTTGTACTATTAGTCATTCTACATAAATTCCTTATTCATTACTCCTACACAGCTGCAGAGCAGTTGATAGATGATAGGGTTGCAATGCCTTGCATTAGGGCACTTTAAAAATTTGGTGTCGTGTTTACAGACGATGCAGCCACACACCTTTTATAAATGGCCGCTCAACTTCCCACTTGGTGAAGCTTAATGATAGCACCTAAAGTGTCTAAAAAAACAAGCAGGCATGTAAATAAACGCAATGAACATGGATATAAGACTAAGCTATTGAGGTGCATTATGAGAATTTGTAGTATGCAGAGGTTTTGGAGCTCAGTTCAACATGGGGACTTAAAGTCAGGAGCCTTATGGAAGTGCAAAATGGAATCATTAGAGTATCTCTTTAACACTTAGTGTGTACCCTGGCTAAGATGAAGGAACTAAATTGAACCCACTACTTTCACTACCTTTGGTAAGCCATTCCTGAAGCGAGAACAACTTCATAAAATTGCATTTGAACCACTAATGGAGTACGATTAGATTCTCATCATGGTGCCAAGTGACTCAGGACAGAGGTCTTTCAACAGAAAGCTCATGTGTTGTTGATACTCTAGATAAGTATCACGTTTTTGTGAGGAGCAGCTGTTAAACTTCATTTTCTTGTTTCATCCATGTTTTGTGTTAAGTGGAGAGTTTTAAGTGGGGTTCAAATGCAGTACTTGGCACTGCAGATTTCCATGTAAACTCAATAACAATCCAGATTGACTTCCTTCAGCATCTACAAATTACTAAAGCAGTGTTAGTGTAAATAAATTCATGAAAACAGATGCCTCCCACACACAAATGTGTCATTAGTTTATTTTCACTGAACGAGAGGTTCTCCATACTCTACATATGTTCTTCCTCCCTGTGAGCTCGGTGGACGTCCTCCCCCCCCCCTCAGCCAAGGTAACACCGAGGAATCAGCAAAGTGAGAGTTCAGGGAGGTCAACAGGTGGGTGTGGAATGCAAGTGTTTCCCACACGGTGTACCTCAACACACTAGCCCTGAGAAAACACGTGTCAGACCTCAGCACAGCAAACTGGAAATCCACAAGGTCTGCTCAAAAAGGGCCGCAGCGTCTGAGGAGCCGTTGGGTTAATTCCAACAATCTAGGGAGCAGGACAACAGAAGTCGGAAGTACTCAGATCCTTTACTAAAAAAAGTTTGCAAGTAAAAAGTCCTGCATTCGAAATCACGCTTTAAGAAGTCTTACAGAAGTATTATCAGTTAAATGTTCTTCAAGTATCAAAAGTACAACATTCCTCTATAAAATGTAGGTAGTAAAAGTATAATGCAACATAAAGTAGAAACACTAGTAGTAAAGCACAAGGAAAATTGTGCTTATTGTACTCAAGGTACTTTCCACCACAGCAGCAAAATTATGTTTAGCGAGCCAAGGGATAGAGATTTTTGTGGCTGAAATGCGGAAATTTTGGCTAAAACACTCACACTCAGGCACACAGAGTGAAGGATACCCGCTGAGGCTGAGCTGCGGATGGAAAAAGAGCTCTCCATGTGAACCGCACCGTGTTTCCTATGTACCTCTTACGGCAGAGCGGCTCTACCACAACACTGTCAGAACACATGAGCAGCTGGAGCTTGATGGCTTCCACACTCGGGTTCTCCCAGTGGCGCCCTGGAGAGACACTACAGGCCTGTTGCTTTAGTCCTGCTCCTAACAGCCTGTTTAGCCTGCCTCGGTCTCAGTACATTGCAGAGGGATCCCTAACACAATACCGCCCTCGGCTTAATCTGGGGGAAGAATGGTGACGTGTGTTTTGCATTGTCCATAGTGGCGTTTGGGAGAATGGACAGAAATAATAATAAGGAGGGGTCACGCGGGCCAATGTAAAAAGTTGTAGCTGGAGCATAAACGGCCTTGAGCCCTAGAGCTTTTATGAGAAAAAAAACATCCTCAGAGCATGACCGGATGACCTCATTAGAAACTAAGGAGAGCCTCACGCTAATCCATAATGTCTTCTTTCTACAGGGTGTCATCACTATATTCTCCTCTCACAGTGGTATGCAGCCTGTCAACGGAGTGAAAGTATTCTTGGTTGTCACCTGCTCTTTTAGAAGTGAATATGTGTTGAATGAGCAATGAACAGCAGGGTCAGAGCAGGAATGCAATGACAACGGCATGAGACAGAGACAGGGACAGAGAGAGATAAAGACACATGTTGGTGAGACGTCACCAGTCTTACCACACAGTACCAGTTCAGGGTTACGACCTCTGCTTTCTACTTCACAGCAGAAATGTACATATCTAGATATCTCAGCCTGGGTGTCCACTGTGAGTTTTCTGTGGGACCAGATCACAGGAGGGGATTACTGAAGCCAGCTGTTGGGTGGGGGAATGTGAAGATTTTTTCCCCAGTTACTGGTTCACGAGAGTACAGAGCGTGCTTTTAACAGCCTGATCATGGTCAGTGGACGCAGAGTAATGACACCAAACAGCAGAGGGACACAGAGGACATGCTGCTGCTAACTTGCAGACATCCTAGCACAGACAAGGGCAAAAGGAGTAAATTTTACAAGTACATCCCAATTGCAGAGTTGGTGAGAAAGTGTGATAAGTCAGGCGAGACCTTTGACATGACTGGAATCTAATTGGCATGTTTTGGGAATAAAGTTAAAAAAATACAGAAAAAAATGGACCGGCACAAAAAACAGAATTATTTTGTTGGTTATTAGAGAAATACGCCAAATGCTCAGTTGTTCTGTATGGGTTTTATAGGGCTTAAATGAATGATTTTCTTTTCAGTATTGATTTTGTCTAATGAAAAGGAATAGTAAGAAAAGTGCCCGCCACACCCTGTTGGTGCCCAAAGTCATCATCCATGAAAGACAATAGCAGCTCTAAAAGAAAACTCAAAACAGAATGCTTTGAATTTAGCTATAACACTAGTTTTCCACTTTTAAGTGGCTAAAGTTGAAAAATATTTTAATTCCACACTTTCTGGCAGTCTATATGGGTATTCTGTCTGCTTGTCGCAGCTCTTCATTGTAACTATATGATGTTGCACGGAGTAAATTCAAAGCCAAGAGCATTTATGACTAAACCATTTGTAAAATGAAAATCTCTCAGATGTCCTTTGCATCATTAATTATCATTATGAACAATTCTTCAAAGTTCAGTATATTTTGATTATGGTTGGGCGGTAATATGATAACACAGTAAACCGCTGGGTGAAATAGGGAGGAGGTTTGAGGTATCAAAATTTGATACCGCCCAACTCTAATTTTGATATCTTTGGAAACTTTGGGATCTCCAGACAAATTTCAAAGTAGACTCCTGTGTTTTTCAAGCAGCTACTAACAATATGTTTTATGAAAACATGGTATAAAAAGTGACACAGTGAAAGGGGTCGCTCGTAGTGATGAACTAACAGAGAATTACCGCCTGAATCTGCACCTCCCCTTGACTTTACACAGCTTTATAGTGAGTTTTAGCTCATTGTTTAGCAGTCCAGGTCCAGATGAGGCTTTACTGTTTTGGTTCCGATATGGTTCTAATGGCGTCGTTTTCAGCAGCTGTTTTTTTTTTAGCAAAAAAGCTTTAAAAACCTACTGTACTGTACACTATGTACTCTGCACCAAACTGCAGACAGACACACTGTATCAGAACTGTAGTGGAACATTTAGCAACTAGAGACAGATATTTCCCTAAGGTGTTGATGGAGACCAAAAACAGAGCTGAAAAAGAATGACTTCAATTCACCAGGTTGCAAGGGAACAAAACTCCAAATGAATGCTAATGTTGCTTTGTGGTTTGTCTCACTTTCCTGGCATGAAAATACTATCACAGGCAAACGTAATAAAGCCGGCAGGCTGATATTGCCTTAATATCTTAATAGATAAAAAAGTGTGGTGATGGTCGAGAAACATCCTGAAACTATGGCAGACAAAAAGGAACATTCCTTTACACTCCAACACATCAGCCAATATAATCCATAATCACAATAAAATGTGTTTGGAAGAGACTCCACAGTCTCACAACTGCTTGAAAAAGTTGAATGAATACAGTGTCATTGTTTGCAAGCTTGGGAACAGGCCTCCCACGGGACAAGATATGACTGAAAACAGGGACAGGGATCAGGGGCATTTGGGTTTAAACTGGCATGTGGTTCTCATTGCTGCAGCGTAGTGAATGATCGTGGTGTACTGGTGCTTTCACTGGCCTCGGCCTTGCACGTGAGCCGATCAAAACCACATGTTCCAGTGTGATTGTGTCTGTGGGCTCGTAAAGATGGAGCTCTGACTGAAGAGCTGCCCCTGGCTCACACAGCCACACAGAGAGACCCTCTTTGCATGTCAAAAAACATTTTTTCCCCACTCTCTTGGCTGATGCAACGTGGTACAACTTCACATGGAGTGTGTTTCTTTCCTGACTAAGGAGTTTGGGAGCTGATTTATTGTACAGTACTGTTGTTGAAATGAATCTGGTAGAGTGGGACTTTGCTTTTCTGAAAGCGCTCCTTGTGTTGGTAGTCCAAGAGCAATCAGTGAAGAATGGAAGTTATTATAAGGGAATTACGGTCCAAAGGAGGAAAAATGACTGTTTAGATGTGATAAAAGATGCTTTACAGGTCCGTTTTTTGTTAAGGAAAGATAACTTCTTCCCCTTTTATTTAAGGTCAACTGTTGAAAAGATGTCAGTTTGAGTCTGCATCTGGCTTACATTTCCTCAACTTTTTGCTGTGTACAGATTTTTTAATATACTAATTGTTTGCTGGTTTTCAAAATGCAAACTTTGTTGTCCATCGTAGCTGAAAATGAACTGAAAAATGTTATTAAAGAAAGGTGAATAAGGTAACATGTTTTTAAGAGATTATTCTTCAGGCTGTCAGATGATTGCTCAGCGTAACATAATGTGTGCACTGACATGCAAAAAAAGGTAAAACTCAGGTGCATAGAAACTGACAAGTCAAATTAAGCCATCTTGTCTACTGTGATAGATTGTCAAGCAAATTTTAAAAAAAACCTGACATATCCAGGTTTTAATCACACAAACAGGAATAATTGAAATAAAAGGAGCAACGTAGATCAGATTCCCAAACCTTCTTTCTTAACCCTCTATCCCTACAAGCATTTCAAATGACCTCAAGTAACCCCTCACTGACTCCACATGTTTAATCATTTTCATTTGATATTGATTATATAAAAGTGGTAGCATTTGTTGCTGTTTTTCACACAGTTGGACGGTTCGTGTGAATTTAGGTTGGTTTTGCATACTGTTTGTACCACTACCCAGAGTGGCAGATAAGCAGGATGTAATACATTACCATTAGCTCACTATTTCAACTGTTTATACACGTATTTTAGATGTTACCTATCTGATTGTTTGCTAATTTGAATTAATGCAATTTCAAAGTAATGTTCACACATCACAGCCGAATCAAGATGTGGATATGTTTTTGTAATCAAATCATAACTTCTATCTTGTCAAAATAGTTTAGCTACAACACAATCTCTCCACGTACACCCTGGCAACTGTAGAAGTACCCCATAGCGTACCTTTGTTAAGGAATCACTATCCTAGATGAGTGATTCTAACAAAGATGTGTTTGTCTTTTGCAAGGTTTTTCAGTAATGACCAAATAGAGCAAAGGTGTCAGGGTGGTATGATGTGTTGGATAATGATGGCAGAGTCAAATAGTGTCTGTCTTCACCGGCAAAAGTGTCCACAATGTTGCTGGTGTGGATGCCCTGCCCTGAAGTCTCCTGGCAGAAAGCCACTGTGTCTTATCTCCAGCAGCCAGCATGCTGATTACAGGAAGACTGTACAGGCATGCACATACATCCTGTTTTGTGTCAGAGACAGCATGGCTCTGCACCCACCTCCACAACACCACAGATATACTCAAAGTTGTTATTATGCCACTCACCGTAATAGGATAGTGAAGAGACTCTTGCTGCAGTATTGTTCAATGTATACTGCCATCTTGGACAATGATGGGAACAGGTAAACTGTAACTTAGGCAACTAAATTGTATTTGTACTAAAGAGCTGCCATATCTGATACTGACCTAATAAAAAAAGCCAAATACTTGTTGCTTTAGATCTTGATTGCAAAAAAAAGTTACCAGATCTATCTCTAGAGGTCTCACACATCTGAGTGCATTTCAGCAGACGTTTATGCGAAGGCATTGGGATTCAAAAGGTGTCAGTGAGTCAGTGATTTTCACTTTGGCATCAGTTGTGAACAGGTTTGCTATTTCTGAACCTCGGCATCTGTGGAGGGAAAGTGACAAGAAAGTAAGTCCATCTTTTGTGTCAGCTGTATCAGTTTCAGGGGAATGTGACACCAGACGCAGAGTAAGTAAAAACGAGGTACCAATCTGACCTATGAACTGTCTGACAGAGGGTAAAGAAGCAATGTCATGGAGGAGCACTGCTCATAGAAGTTCAATAACCATATGGACAAAAACCTCACAAGCAGGTGTCTGCCTTTAGGCTTGAGAAAATGTCTTGATTATGCAGCATGTGTCTCTCTCTTCCAGGCAGATTGCCAGTACAAAAGTAGAAATACATAAATACAATGAATGTCAAGGGATATAGAAATGTGTACAAATACAATGCATGCATTAAACAAGATGAAAGCGCTTGTGTTATTGTGAGCCTCCAGCCACCTCCAGGCTTTCTGTTTGTCTCATTAGAAGGTTTGGCTCAGTTATTGACTCTCTGAAACCCTGTAGTTTTTAACCCTCACAGTAAAAAAGACAGCATCAGCCTTCTATTCAGATTCCTGCTTTATCAACAGGCTTTCAGAAAGCAAATGTAATTTTATTCTGAATGAATCGTAAGCATAAGCACTTGACATTGAGAGGAAGCTATTTGGCAGTAATTGGACAAGCACAGGTTTAATTTACAGTAAATTTAATCCCAGATGATTACAGAAGGTACTGGCTAGTTTAGTTTTCTTTAAGTTTGAGTTTGCATTCAATACAACTAAGATATTGATTGATTGTGGACCAATATCCTAAAATCTAAACTCCTCTTACTGGCAAGTTCTTTAGTAACGGACTATAGTTTTTAAGTAATGTCATGCAACAACACCTGCAATGGAAACAGACAGCTTGACTTTTACGCTGACAAACAAATGAAACACTTGTTGAGAAGTTTTAATTTTGAGTCGAAACTTTCAATTACACAATAAGGAAGTTGCTTTAATTTAAGCACCACTGTCTGCAGCAGATGTGATAGGATGAGAAAACTGTGGCAGTACCTGTCGCTGCAGCAGAACAGGGGGGTCACAACCCCAAGACCACCAAGAACTGCAAACACTACTGTAGTAGAAGTCCAGGGGTATTTCCTCCTCTTCTATCACTTTTTGAGATCTCATTGTTAAAAAGCAATCTTATTCATCCAAAAGAAGAGACGGTGAAGGCTGTGTAAGTAAGCTGGAATTTTAGCATGATTGTCTAATGCTACTCTGCCGTAAAAAATATTTATGTACAAGTAACAGAATATGCTACTACTTTGAAAAAAGAACAACAATGGTGAAAAGACCAGGGATTTATTTGCTGGGACCAACAATGAGGCGGAACTAGGGCTGCACAATAAATGGCAATCTTATCAAAACCGCAAAACTAGTGAATATATCCATATCGTGGGGGGGGGGGGGAGGGGGGTCAAACCATTCTGAATAAAGTAGTGTGGTGCTGCAAAGACATCCAAGTCTACAAATCACATCCTGCAGACTAAAGAAATAATAATAATTTGGTACATACAGTACCCTCGCAAAAATCACACCGTGATCATTTTAATTTCAATATTTTTTAATGAAAATGAAAAAAGGTTTATCATTCCCTCAAAAATCATGAATCAATACGCAATCGCAATGTCAGTCAAAATAATAGGTTCTGCCTCAAGACTACAAAGCAACCCCAGAGTTTTCCAACTTAAACGGGGTCAGCAGTGTTTCCAAATGTTTCCCTTTTAGGGTCTCAGAAACGCTGGATTAGTGTGGACGTGAGGCATTAACAAAGCAAAAGATTTGCGTTTTTAACCAACGTATTGTATTAGTATGGATGGAGCGTAATTCAGGTTCATGTTTATGTAGCTGACTAGAGCCTCAAATCACAGCATGCCATCTAAAAGAGCTTTACAGAGAAAACAGGATGGTAATTCTCATAGAATTGCTGTTATAATGGCACTGGGATGAGATGAATGACTAGTACTCATTCAGGTTACTATATGAAGTTAGTGCATGTGCCCATGCTCGTATGATGGGAGGGGCTGGACAGAGAGCTGAAGGAGGAGATCTCACTCTATTTCATATTCTGGCATTTGTTTTTTTGCTTGCTGCCTACTCCAACTTTAAAGTGTAATACGTTGCTGCATGATATAACCCTGGAAACCCCTCAATCAACCACAGAAACTCCTTTTCCTGCATTGCAACAACGTAACAGCTTTCTAACAACTCAACCACATGCTGGAGCGATTGAGGAACAGTCGAGCATTTCCTTTCTCCTGCAACAAAACCTTAAATCCATCACTCACTTCCTGTTTGCACTCCAGCTGAGTTTACCTGCTTCCTGTATAGGCTCTCACTCTCAGTGCACTAAATCTGTTAACGGTCTTCTTATCTGCTTGGCACACAGTCACACAGATACGGGCTCAAGATTTGTTGCAGCATACACACACAAACACACACATGCCAACAATAAAGTTTCTTGTGAATGTTTAACTAAACAAAATCATTAATGAGCAAACTTCAAGCAAATACATTCACCAACACTGCACTAAAAAATGGGAAACATGGTTTCGTTTTACTAGATATTATTTTTGTAACCCGGACTACCACGGAATATTAATTTATTTTACACATTACAACAGCATGTGTGGAAGCTAAAGTTACCCACAATACATAAAGTGTGTCACACTACGGATCCACTACAGTAGCCCAACATACAAATTTTTGTCAGATTCAGTTTGATTTATTTACTAAAAGACCACAAAACTGCATCTTCTAACTGTCCATCCACCAACTCCAGATGAGAGGAGATGTGAGCTGATCAGAGTGCTCTATGCAACTTTTTGTGAGCACACTAATCAAATTTAATTTACAGATAATTCTTCTAAAGAGACGCCAGAACTGATCATAAATCAAAGATAATGCAGTAAAGCACAGTGCCCTTTGTAGTAAAGGTGGAAATAAATCATTATTTATTGAGTTTAAAGTTTTATTAGGTTAGTGCATTGTGATGCAGCACTGTATGCAGCTTTTTTGTGTCCTAAACATTTGAACGGAAAGCATTTACCAATTTATTCTTTGCTAGATGCTTTGAATTTATATAAATGACAAAAGTAAGATACTGTATATTGAACTTTTTCTTTTTTGTGCTTATTGTTCTTCCCACCATCTAAGTGCCAGCTCATGTATCTGGTGACACTGTTGCATTACCTCCGTGTTGACAGAGCTCTCACTCTGTTTGGGCTGCTGGGTCGTCTCTTGTTTACTTCTCCTCTTTTGCCTCTCAGCGATTACGTGCTATCATTGTACCCTGTGGTTTTGCATCATCAGGAAAGGGTCCAGGACCACCAGCAGCGCCACAGCAAACTCATCCCGGCAAACTCAAACTACAAAAACAAAGATAGAAAGAAAGTGTGCCAAGAGTAAGTGTGCACTGTAAAAAGTGCTGATAATGTGTGTTATTCAGGGGGAAGAAGTGCTGAGGCTGCTCATAAAGCCTAATGTTTCAAATCAGCCTTAGGATGCATTAAGGCGGGTTATAAATACTAAAGTGAAATGATGCAACTGCAAGTGTTATGTGTAACTTTAAAGTTTTGAGAGTCTGGTACAGACAGACCCAGCTGGTCCTCTTCTGCTGCGGGTGGCAAGGTAACACTCCCTCTGGGCTTTGATGGCATGATGTTTAATTCATGAACAGGCCACCACTCCAGCCGATGCTTCAATGCTCAACTTAAATGTATCAAAGAAGAAAAAGCTACTCCCCTTCTACATGACTACATGTACAAAATGTGTCCACCTCAATTATTTAACACTGGAAGTGACATAAGTGCAGAGCAAAAAAGAAATTTTGAGGAAAAAACAAGACAGCTGCAAAATATGAAGATAGTGGGTTTTTGTGTTAAAGCTTGTCTTTGATACTTGTCCTCACTTTCTGCTGTTGTCCACAACCGGTGATGTTATTCAGCCAGAGTCGCTGCACTTTGCCTGAGTGCATGTGAAGTGGTGCTTCACAAAGAGAGGTAATCGTGCAGCTTCAGGTCCTTATAACCCTAACAGAGAAATCACCAAAACACACATTCAGGTGGGGAAATGGTCAGTCACTGGATTACTTATCAGTGAACTATCTTGACACTTGGGAAATTTAAATTATATGAAATCATATAATCGATTGTATCAAATGACGAATGCGAAAACAATGTGACAATGAAAAAAAGGGTCGCTCATAAAGATGAACCTGCAGAGAATCATCACACAAATCTGCAGCTAGCCTCAGCTTAAGGAATGTGTTTCAGCAACAAGAACATTCTTAAACTCCCTTTTTTGTATCTTTTAACTTCCGGTCTACACTCAAAGTGCTTGTGATCACTTACACCTACATTTTAGCAAATATCTGACCAGTTTTATAGTATAACATACAGCTTACTGTTGTGTAACAAGCTAATTATTCCAAATTATATTATCAATGTAATATACATTATTAGTTGTTAGCGTACATAGATGGGAGACAAGTGTTTATGTTGATAAATCAGATTACACCCGGCTTTAGGGGTCGTTTGTGAAGAATGTAAATAATGTTAATGACTTATAACCTATAATAACCTGCATCATTATACTGATAATTTAAACATCAGAGTTGTTAGCCCATAGATATATTAAGCTGCTGCTGCAACACACGGAGAGATAGTGAGCAAGCTGCTAGTTGGTGTTAAAAGATGGTGTTCTCTATGCTGGATGTGGCTGATCAGGGTTCTGTATCGTGGGGAGAGATAGTATTACACTGGTAAAACATATAGCCAGGGCCTGAAGTCAACTTTTTTGACGACCAGCAACTGTGGCGGGTGGATTTAAAAATCCAGGGGATTTGAAAATCCACCCGCCACAATTACTGTTTTACCTGCCAGTTTTCGGAATAACATGAACGTTCCAAAACAGCAGATGCATTCTCTCCAGCTGCGCTGCTTTCATGGACGTCAGTGCCTTGACCGCAGGAGTCTCCTCTGGAAGTGCAGTCTTTGATAGTTTACAACTTATCGTGTGTAGATGGCTTTTTGCTGACTCGTGATCCTTAATTGCTTCTAATTTTAAGTTTTTAGTCTAGATTACAAAAGGATTTGACTTTGCTTTCTCTGAGCCATACACATGACAGTCACTGCACTACATTTGTCCTGTACTGCTGTCATAAGTCAACCCCTCACCAACTTTGCCGTTGGTGGTCGCCAATGGTCCACTTTGTATTAAAACATCTTCTTTTACTTTTCATTGACTCATGCTAATCTTTTTGTCAGTTGTTCATTTTAGCCGGCCTCTTTATCCCAGTAATGTGCATTTTTAGCTAAAATCCAACAAAATGGCGGACATCTTAGAAATGTTAAAGAACAACAGTTCATTCAAGAATCACTCATTTCTCATTGGCAATTTAACAATTTAACAACTTAACAATTTAACAACAATTTAGCAATTTAACACCGTCAATGTGGCAGGTAGATTGACGGTGTTAAATTGCTAAATTCACCTGCATTTGGCGGGTGGTCGGGTGTTAATTTCAGGCCCTGCATGTAGCAGATTGCAATGTTTTGATGTGGTCACATAAACCTGCAGCTCCATATTTTAAGACAAATTTCTCCTATAGGAGACAATAAAGGGTTATCTCTGATCTTGACAAGATAAGAAAAATTGCAGGTGCGGATTAATATTGAACCCTCTCGTTCAATATTTCACCCGTGGATTACAGCGACACACAACATGTGAGTCTTTCTCCATGTGAAATGTATTTGTCAGCAGAGGTCAGCAGCCACTGGACTGCCCTTAAGTAAATCTTATTCACATTTGACACATGATGTAAATCTCTTCAGAGATAATCAATAATGTCCTGATGGAAGCAGATGACAACGCGAGGTGGTCCCCTTTTTGGGTGGGGGTTTAGAAGACATATGGCTGTTTCCCTTGATGAAAGACTTTTTCCTCATGTTGTTAAAACAGCAGCACAGCAGCAGCAGGAAGAAAACAAGAATAGGCAGCTGGGGTCAAAGGTCAGGTCCCTCCCTGCCAGTCAGAGTAGATGAGTGTTAACAGAGGACTGTGTCCATATGCAAACTGAAATCAAACCTACAGCTTAGGTTACGACTCTTCATCCTCCATCACCGGTTTCTATTGTTCAAACACGGCTGCTTATTGGCAGTACCAATCCCTGTTTTTAAAATTTTTACTCTCTGTATCTGATTGCTCCTTCTTTTCAGCTAAGATCATTTTCCCGCTAAGAGGTCTCCATACATCAACTCTGTTCTTCTCTGTCTGGTTTGATGACCATGACAGGAGATGGATTGACTCGCGGGCAGAGGAGTGAGTCACCTATCATCCATCTTTATGTAATCTGTCAACAACAAAGCTCATAAAGACGGTTCATGACCTTCCAACCTCAAGTCCTTCATCCTCAGCTGTCTCGAACGGCTCAGCAGACTGCAATTTATACCCACGCATCACAATGTTATCGCCCTAATTTCTCACCACCTTTTCACATATACTTGTTTGATCAGCAGTGTGTTGAGTGTCGCCCATCTTCCACCACAAATGCATTTAGAGAGACTTACAGTAGATTCCTTGATGAGTTGATAAGGGCATCCTTTTTTTGTTGTGGCTTCAAGACATCATGTAATATATCTGCAAGAGGACGTCGTTCTCTTTCTGTCTCTTTCAGAGGAATGCATCGGGAAACAGTTTGAATCTGCAGGTGTCACAAGAGGTTAAAACTCAAATAATATCTGTGTGAAAGACGGCAATAGTGGAACACTGTATGAAAATTATGAATCGGAACTTTGGGTGATGTTTTGGCTATTTAACACACAAAAAAATGCTATTTTTATGGCAGGAAAGCACAATGCTCTGCTGAATTAAAAATGTAGAGGTGACGCAAACGAGTATAAACAACTAATTAGTCTTTATTTACCATTTCATTTAATTAATGGTTGTTGTAGGGCCAATACACTTGGTGGACACTTTATTTGGTACACATACAACAGTGTGTGTGTTGTACACTACAACACATAAAGGAATAGTAAGAAAAAACACAAAACTAAAAAGGTAATTATCAATACGTATAAGCAGTAAAAGCCTAAAAATGTGTATATCAATGAATGAATGAATTTATATACATATCTAAGAGAAAACTAAAACATAGTTTCTCACAAACATCCCGTGGTTTCTGGCATTTTGGTTTCATCTGCTGGGGTTTGAGGTATCTGCCTCCACCCAGTTCGTGGTGTTCACAGTATTGAAAAAATGCATTCTAAACATTCACAGATATCATCTCTTTTCTGTGGATTATCCGTAGTAATCAGGGCAATGTTTCTGGAAGGACAGGTTGCTGTTGAATTTTAATGTTAGAGGCCTATTTTAGTGCTGCGAGCTTCACAAGTGAGAGACGGTCACTCCTATGGCTGAGGCATAAATACTAGACAGATCTTTCTGAATCTGTGCGGATGAATCCAAAACAATCTGCATGGGATATGGACCATTCTTTAAAGCCTAATGCTACAAGATTGCAGGAGAAAGACTCTGAGATGTGAAGGACCTCATCCTCATGTTAACTTTCTAGACTAAAGATAACCACCCCTGAGTCACTAAGCACATAAGCATGTTTCAAAGCTCCCACGCCACACAAGTATCAGCTGTGCCCTCCTTCACATATTCATCCTGCCAGTGTAAAGACGTATATGACTTGATAAGACAGAGCTAATATTACCAGAGCTGAGCGAAGATGGATCTAGAAGAACATGATAGAAAAGTGAGACATCCAAACTGACGATTTCTTCAGAGGACAGGCAGTGTTACATACTGTACAGCATCAGTGACTTCGATAACACATCATTATCTATTTTCAGTCAGCTTTACTGAGTCTACACTGTTATTATATATGCAGTGTGGAGACGTAGGAGAGGGGATATAGACACAAAGGTGACAAAGACATATTTTTCATCCTTTGGGTGACACAGAATGTAAAAAAAAAGTGTTGGTTCAGTGTGTATCAACTCTCCATCTTTCCTGCTGATTATTAACGTTATATATCCTAGATTGTAAGCAGGCTACTCTTTTGGTTTTCTTGTTATTTGTTTTGTCATGTGGATCCAGTCCAGCACTTTTCTCTTTACTGCAAATGAAATGAGCCTAGATTTGTTTGTGTATTTTCTTAGATGGTTTAGACACTCTCTGACGAAGCCCTGCAGCCATGATTTCATGAGTAGCAAAGGTGAAAAAACTAAATTAAGTATAATTAAGACGAAATTCAAATGTGAGTGTATTTGATTTCTCATTGATTGCTAGATGAAAAAATTGATACCCCTCTCATGCCTGCATGGTAAATATTAAGTTACAGCAGCCAGTTAGCTTAGCAACAGTGCACAAAGACTGGACTTAAAGGGAAACAGCTAGCCTGGCTCTGTCCAAAGGGTAAAAATATGCCTATCCCAGCACCTTTAAAGCTCAATAATTAACACATTATATATCTATTTTGTTGGGTGCAGTAAAGTCCACACCCAGCCAAGAAATACTCCAGCACATAACACCCCGTAAAAGCATGTCACGTGTCATTTTTACACGTTGGTAATTGTACAGATTCCAAAAAAAGAAACAACATGTAAATTAATAAACTTTAGAGGTGTTGGTAGGCATATTTTGTCATCGTTGGACAGAGCCAGGCTAGTTTCCCTCTGTTTCCAATCTTTGTGCTGAACTAAGCTTTGTATCTACCATGCAAACATGTGAGTGGTATCAATCTTGTCATCTAACTCTCGGCAGAAAGCAAATAAGGGTATTTTCAACAATGTCAAACTATTTCATTCAGGTTTTGAGATTTCTAACAACACCTCATTGCAACGGAAAATCAAAGCTCAAATTGGCCGATCTGGAATCTTGCTCCTTATGAGGTCATAAGGAGCAAGGTTACCTCCCCTTTTTTCTGTTTTGCCAAGCCAGAGAATTTGGCCCACCCATGAGAGAGATATTTCTCATGGGCGGCCAACAAAACCCTTTTTATAATCTAATTTGACTTTTCGCTCTAACGCACATGGGAGCGCACATTGCAGTTTCAGCTCCATTGTGTCCAGGCTCTGGGACTGATGTTAATAAATAATTCTAGTGTTTTATCACTGGCGGCTCATGATGCAGGCTGAAAGTCCCTTAGTTGTTTGACTGTTGAACATGGTTTAATGTTTTACACTTTCCCCTGGCTGTAAAAGTCTGCTTCTATACAAGTGGAATGTATGAATCATGCTGAGCAGCTTTGACAATGACACAAAAG